>NW_008627685.1:80255-90415 GCF_000691845.1 Merops nubicus
TCTTCACTGTATTACAAGCCAACTGTTTTAACCCACTTCCCTATGACTGTTGTCAGAACTTCTAGCATAAAGGACTGAATAAAGGAAAAACTCAGTGCAGTCTTCTGACACAATCCGTTTCTCCATCCCCCAAAATAAATGTGTTGCAAATCAAAAGACAAACATGAGTTATCACAGAACACAGTATGTAACCATAGCCTACTGTGGAACAAACGTGAAACTGCTGAAATTGTCTGTCTTCAGTGCTGATGCCTTATGGTTAAGTAAAAGCATCACAGAAATTTAAGGACAACCTTAAAACTTTATATATGTCTAATTATATAGTTATGTTATTATTTTTATTTTCTATAAGAAATATTTTTTTAAATGCTAAACCCCTAAAGATAGAACTATATTATAAAGTCTGGTACTAGAATATGAAGTCCAACAGTTTACCAGAAATACCATTAGCTGTTCTCTCTCACATCCCTGCCATTTAAGAGAAGTCTGGAAACACCCTCTCCTTCGCATACTACTTTGACCTAAATTTCACTACTGTGGTATCATGGGAGGGTAAGGGATAGAGCTACTGTGGAAAAAAAATAAAAGCAAACAAAACCCCAGCAATGAATCAAATAATAATTCAAAACCTGACCAAGGTAAAATCCCAGTGAAGCAGTCGGGATGAGGGAGGCAAAGTAGAAGAGCTGGGCAGGACCTGCAATCCAAGTTGTTTAATAAATATTACTTATACCAATAGAATGGAGCACTGTTCAATAATTTACTTTTTCATGTTTTAGGTAAGAGACAAACTCAGAAACTGCACAACTAGAATGGGAATTCCACGGAATTAATGCCGCAAGAGAAATTAAGGAACTATTATTTGCGAGCAACACAGACAAGTTTTCAGGGAGCAAGTTGTTGCCTTGACCCTACTATTTACATACATATTGCATATGAAATGGAATTGTAGAGCCTTTTTTGTAACAGCTGTGAAAGATGTCCTCATTCCTCATTTTGGCGAGGAAAGGTTCAACACTCAAGCTGCTTATGTTTCCCTTGGAGGAAGGCTGACATTTGTCAGGAATCACATGAATATTATACCATGGCTCTTAACATGTAATGGTTAGGGCCTTATTAGCAGTTCTTTTCTTGGCTTCTCCTTCCAAGGAATTATGAGACCTCATTTACCTCCCATGACCATTGTGCCAATTCTTTTGTACAAATTATCAGCCTGGATTCATTAGCCACTTTGAGGCAAAAATTAACAGAACCTAATTTTGTCTTTTTTTTTTTTAAAACAAGATGAGTCCTAGATTTTCAACAAAAGTAAATACACTCCTTGATGGCTCCAGGATTGTCTATATCCTGGATGTGGAATTAGTTTTGCAAACAAGCTGAGGAGACAGCTACAAACAGGTAGGTTTGAGCCCTGTTCTTCCTCCCCAGTTGATCCTGATGCAGACTCAAGCTGTGGGAAGGTAAATCTGGTAGACTCTCTCAGGGAAGAAGCTACAAGAAAAGTTAAAACTGTCATGTAACAAAGCATAGTGACTCAGACCAGAGTAAATCATACTCCTTTATCTCTGTATGCATGACATACCTTTTAGACTTCCTCATATCATTTGTACTGAGAACATTACGTAGACCATGGCTGATCTACTCCCCTCCACATCACTGCCATCTGATTGCTCTTTGGATGTTTCTTTCAATGGCACACAGTTTAGTTAATTTGTGCCCTTCATATATGTTGGTTTAGTTGTTTTTTTGTTTGTTTTTTTTGTTTGTTTGTTTGTTTTTTTGTTTTGTTTTTTGTGGGTGGGGTAGGGCTTGTGTTTGGTGTTTTGTTTTTTAAACTTTAATCCATTAACAACTACCTTTCTACATTCGTACTACCAGAGAGAGTTAACAGTTTATGGAGTTCATCTGCTGTTCAAGAGCCTGTGTATCCCTGTATTTTCCATTCCAATTAACAGCAGATTCCTTCCACTCTTTTCTGTGGCCAGTACTGCAATCTGAAAACTATGAAAAATGTAGCACATAACTCCTGAGGTCCCCTCCAGAAAACTCCTAAACTAGCAAAATTCAAGGCCTTTTATGGAGTGTGGTACCAACTCTGTTTAGAGACAAAACCCAACAAATCCGTTGCTCTCGGCAGCAGCCATCCCCCAGCAGCCCGGCTGGCAGGAGCTCCTGGGGGTGCCCAGGCCCGCCAAAAAAAAGGCCCCAGGAGCAGCGCTCCGGCCTCCGCACCCCTCTGGGGAAGCGCCCTCACCACACCCCACACTCACCGTCCAGGGCTTCCAAATGAGGCACCCGTGCGACTGTGCCTTTGCCCATTCCCCTCTATCGGGCCACTTCCTGAACCACCTCTGGGCTCTGACTTGGCAGGCAGCTCAGGGATGATGCAGTGCCTGGTAGGCCGACTCCAGCCCAGAAAAAGTACCACGGGATGTGACAAAAATCTTTACTTTTTGTCACAAGTAACAGCAATCCTGAGGTTTTTCTTTTTTAATTCACAACAAAATGAATTCTAATATACAGCTAAGCAGCACTCCAAAAGGAAGAAGATACTACTCACTTACAGTAGTGGATGGTAGTTTAAAGGTGTGCTATTCGGTTTGATGATTGCATTTACGTTGCTTCATTGCTTTAATATGATGCAACAATGGTAATGAGTAACCTCTTTGCAGTTTAATAGAGTGCAAGCTGACCTCCCTTCCATTTAACAAGGCCCCTGTTATAGCTTAATAAATCTGGTTTTGCTGTTTGGCAATTCTCATTAAAATGCTTTGGAAGGTATCACCGTTCACCTACAGTCTGATTTTCAGAGGACTGACTGCATGCAATTCCAATTAAAACTTTCTGCACTCAACATCTCTGAAAACCCAACACCAGGAATGCGATTAGAAGTTTCCAAGCTTTCCACATTACAGGGTAAGGCGCAAAATAATGAGGGTTGTATACAGTGTAACTTAAAAGAAGGGAATCATGTGTTAACGTGCTAACATGGGAACCTCAACTCATCCCACTAGCACAGACAAATGCAACCCATCATTGTCGTGTGGTGGCAGTGCAAGGGATGAATTTACATACATGACCATCTGTTGCCAGATTAGGCACAACAGCTGAGTGACTTTCCAGAATGCCAGATGCCCACCCTTGTTCAGAACTTCCTTGGTTTTGTAGGCTTACAAAATAAAATACAACACTTCACACTACAGAGTACCCTTCATCCCAAAACGCTCTGTGGACTATGAGCCCTCTCACAGAACTGCCAGAAGTTTCAGGACCAAGCACTGCATGGACACACGATTCATGGAGTGCAAGGTAGAACACTGTTGGTCTGCTCCACAGCTGTCCCTCATGCCATAATCTTGGCTAAGGACATAGAACCAAATGCCAACTCACATCAAAAATGCTGCAAAACTTCCAGTGCATGTGGAGCTCTGACAGGGCCTTAGTTTTAAAGATCCCTTCCCCAGAAACTAAGCTGCAGAGGACCCAGACTGCACCTATTTCAGACGCATGAAAGGCTTGTGTCCCGTGTGACAGTAAAAAGGTTACAGGACATGCTGTGGTGCAGACCTGACAGGATACCACCAGAACCACCTTGTACCAAAAATCACAGTAAACTGAAGGTAAAAAAGAGCTAATCAACAGAAAAGGAGAATTTAGTATCAACATTAAAAAGACCATAAGGCAAGATACTGATTTCACACCAGTGTCACAAAAGCACAACTCCATCAGCATTGAGGATTTCCTGTCTTCAGTATGTGCCAGAAGAATGCTGACATTTTCCACAGTTCCCTTTCACACAAAGGCAAACACTAGAGTCAGAGTTGTTCTAATGTAAAGCTGATTGTCTGCTCAGCTCAAGGTTTCCCCAACAGACCACTGTTTGGATATTTATTTCACTTTTTTTAGGATAAAATAATAATTACCACATTAAAAAGAGTCAGTGTAAGTACTGCAATCAACTCTATGCCGACAACGATCTCCAGCCTTCTGCAAAACCTTCCAATCCACCAGCAGTTTGGTAGAGAATCAGCATACGTAGATCAACAAGGCACAACAACAGGGATATTAAAGACAGGTGTATGGTTTTAGCAACAAATAATAAAGGGACAACTGTGTTTGAGTGACAAGGAAGCAACGATAACAGGCCAAACTCTGTACTTGTGGATTTCAGTGAGTGTATGCCCCAACAGAATCTGGTTCTAAATCAGTAACATACGAACTGCTGCAAGCCCACGATCTCCATCAGGTCCTCAAACAAATGGCCAAACCTGAGAAAAACCCATGAGGCCCATCACACAGAAAAAGATATGCTCTGTAATTCCCCACTTTCACCCTCTCCTCACCAGCTTCCATTCACACTTGAGTATCTAAACAGGCATGGTCAAATACATGGTGCCTCCTGACTGCCTGAACTCATTCTGGCCCCTGGGATTTTCTCCAATCTTCCCTTCTCACCAAGGCTTCTCCTCACCACCATTTTATGCTCTCTTCACTACTACAAACATCCAGACACTCTTCTTGCACAGCGGCTGCTCCAGTTCTCCTGTATTCACCTCACACTGCAGACCTCTTCAGGGCACCACTGGCAGATACACCTCTTGCTCTACCCACACAACAGCTCTGCACATCTGATAACACACCTCATCTTTCAAATCCTTTGCTGTTCCTTCCTTATGTTTCAGATCTGTCTGCCTCTGTTGGCCAGATGAATATCCACTCCTTTCTGGCTTCCACTGTGTTTGTACACAATGTAATTTGGCTATTGTAGAGGAATAAACCCTCAAGCTCTTTGAAGATTTTAATGAGAAGTGGGTTTCTTTCTTTCACTCTAGTAACGAAGTGGCTGCAGCACATGGGAAACCTCAGGAGCTGCAGGAACAGATGGGGAAGCCTCTATCCACCTGAGCGCTGTGCAAGCAGTCTATCTTCTGGACCACTCCTCTCCTCATCAGCTCCAGAACAAGGAGCACAAGGTCTGATCCTAACACCAAAGCAGAACTTCATGCCAGCAGCTTAAGAAAACAGCCAACTCAGAGCAATTTCTAGCCAGCACCGAGTTATTACTAGAAAACGGAATTACAAAAAAGGCAACATTTTGTTCAGATTGAGTCCTAAAGATCAATAAATCAAATTCTGCACAAGGTAGTATTACTGTACAAGATCATTATTCCTGCCATCAACACAGAAAGGAGAAGTCCCACGGTGATGACATTTTGGACTTGTAGGCTTTTCCACTGCTGGTATAAACCACAGTATCTGAACCCATTCCTTCTCAGAAGTACCACCACCCCTAGACTCTACGTGCAAGGCTTCTATTGCATTTAATTTTACACAAAGAACCATACACAGCACCATAATTTAAATACTCAAAAGGTATCGTTTAAGTGCAGTGCAGAAGTGGAAGCCACAAACTGGATGTGTGTAGGAGAGTACATACTGGAAGCTGGGTTTATATATTACTAGGAAAGTAATTCAGTCTGAAACAAAGATTTGAGTACATGCTTGAGCTTACTGTCACTTGAAGCCCAAACACTTTTTCTTGGGAGTTGTACCTAAACCAACAAGACAGACTCAGTCTCTGATCTGCCACCCCATTAGCTGTCACAGCATTAGTCTTCAGCATCCACAAATGCCACGTGCCACACAGTGCACTCAGGTGGACACTCCAGCACTGAACTTTCAGGACAAGCTCTGCCCAGGTTTCTAACAAAATCAGCCAGGATCCTGAAGTGCTGCCATCGTTCAGAAATGTCTCGTAGCACAAACACTGTATTTTGGTGCTGTTCCAGGTAAGATTCAGTCAAATACCACAAATCCTTGCATGGATTTTGCATAAGCTTGGGACAACAAACGCTGGCCTACCTGCTTGGAATGTGGAGTGCTTATTTTGAAATGCTGCCAGGCAGGTTGGCCTCCCCAGCTCAGAAGGATAACAACTCAGTGAGACTGCACCGTCAACACAACAGTTGTGGCAGCTTCTTTAATGCTAACTCAAAACACATCCTCAGCTTTGAAGAACAGTCATCTCCCAAGAAATCATACTCACAGTCTACTTGGCCTTGCAGAGGATATAGAGATAATATTGCTTAACACCACTCTGAACATAAAACAGCATCAGCTCTCTTAGAATCACAGTTCATGGAAACACCAGAATTAAATTACCACTTAAAAAAAAACAGAAATAGAACAGACCTTCAGTCAATGAACATCAGATAAAAACTTATCAGCTTATAGAGGCCAAAATTTGTCCCAGCTCAGCAGCAGCAGCAAGCACACTGATACTCACAAAACAGGTGAGGTTTCTTTGCCATTTGAACTCTTACCTTTTCAAACACTCTGGAGATTAGATTCATCAGTAATTTAAACATTGGACACAGTACACAGCCACAGGCATTCTTTTTTCAGTCAGCAAACCACTAGAAAGAGTATTGAAAGGATACTCTAAGGGCAAATCACTATCCTTTTCTTGAATGACCACATGAAAATTGGTGACTGTTCCACAAGAGATTGAAAGGGCCTTTTGTTTAAAGGAAAAGGACAAGGAGTCACAAAGTATTGCAGATTCATTTTTAACTCATGGTTTTGAAGAAACCCTATAGCTTCAGTTAAGAGCAAACCAAGAAAAGAACAGGCTTTGAAAATGTTATGTCACAGCTCTTTCCTACTATGTACATGCACAGCATATATTTAGATTAATCTCTTTTGTATTACAAAAAGATGGGCAGGCATTCTATGTTATTGTTGGTATATGAGAGAAGTTGAAAAACACAGAGTTTTGACTTTATTCCAAAACCCTAATTAGGGTCTGTAGCACTATTTGCGTCATCTAACTAGAAAATATTGACAAGTTCTTTTAGGTACAAAAAAAACTATCAAAAGAATAACACACCGGGATAATAAGTGAAAACATTGTCACTGCTACTTCATCATCAGTAATTGAGCATATCTGCCATCACCCATAAAGTATATTCTCAACAAAAAGACATTTTTTTCTATTAAGAAACCAGCATTTTACTCTTTAATTTTGAAGTCAGATTTTGAAGACTGTTTCTGAAGTTTCTTACAAAAAAGGGTTGATTACATCTGTGGACGGTTTCTCCTAAGTATGAAATGTTTTACTGCTCCACCTATCCCAGTCACATTTTCAATTCTCAGGTTTTGCACACAAGTGCACACCCCCC
Organism: Merops nubicus; assembly: GCF_000691845.1. Classification (NCBI taxonomy): domain Eukaryota; kingdom Metazoa; phylum Chordata; class Aves; order Coraciiformes; family Meropidae; genus Merops; species Merops nubicus. The sequence continues at coordinate 87,437 of NW_008627685.1, forward strand.
AAAATAGGATTTGCTTTCATTAGAGTTTCTGAAGAAGCTTCACATGGACAAAGCCTCATCAGGAAGGACAGTGTGCGCTCATAAGAAAAAAACAGCTTTCTTCTAATCCACATCCAGGATTAGGGAACTAATGCACTTCCATTTGGAAACCAAAGTCACAGCTGTCAGACTCGCCCTCTTCACTGATCTGTTCCACCCACAAACTGCAAACTGAGCAGTCAAAAAACTGTCAGTTTCCACTCTCTTAACTTCTTGCCCCATCCAGGAATTTACATTCCTTGTGCTGCCACAACCACTCCTGAGATCAAGCAGTATATTTTGCACACACCACTGGTTAAGGTGCCGATTGCATTTAGCTCTTCTGATCACCTATCAAATTACACCAGGCAAGGAGCTGGTCTTTGGCTTCTTACAAGACAGAACTACTGAGGCTAAAGTCTCTGCCATGCCACTTTCAGATATATAGCTGAAGTGTAAATCCTGCCATGCCAAATACACTCCCAAGGTAACTGCACACCTCACCAGCTCATGCTCTGTAAAACAGGAGCCTTTATAGTCCTCAGGACCGTAAAGAGAACTTTGCAAATCACAAGCAAAGTCAAAACAAGGCTGCGCTGTCTCCTTGAAGCTCAAGGTGTTCAGAAACTAACAGGGCAAAGAGATGTGAACTGCACAGCCCCCTGCTAATCTCGGTGACACTCAGGGCCAAATTCTTTGATGTAGTAACAATAATACAGAGTGTTGTTTTCAAACAACTATCAGCAGGGGGAGGTGCTCAGTGTAAAATAAAGGCACTTTACTATCAGAGTTATGCATTTCACTACTGATCAGTTTTGTACACAAAAGACAACACTGAGAGAGAGCTGGTGGAGCATCCAAGTAGGGAAAAAACTGCAGGAGGAAGAAAAAAAACACTGAAGGATTGGGACAGTGCAGAGAAACATGAAGGATATAGTAGCACCAGCCCTAGGTATGAAGTTGCATTTCCCAAAGTAACATGGACAATAAAATCCGTAATATGAAAACTACAAGTTAAGTAGAATTAACAGTTAACTCTAAGTTATTTATTGTCCCTCGACCTTTGTGCAAAGCCTCACTGTCCCTACGTCTTCTGCTCCAAAGTGTTACACAGCTTTACTTTTATCCTCTGGTGCACAGTGAAAAGTGGAGTTTGACCTTTCCTTTAGATGTGTAAAGCACCACATGGGACTGTTTTGAGAAACTGAAGTTGTTTTTCTTTTCCATTCTGCATGACTAGTATTCCTTATCAGTATCCAAAGACCTCTAAGACATGGGCACTGAAAACATACTGGGAAATACAGTCCCTAGAATGACAAGAGAGGAGGAATTAATACCAAATATAGGTTGCCTACAGCTGCTGACAGGCACAGCTTTGATACTTCCGCCACTGCTAGGAGAAAACTCAAACTATAAAACACATTTGCAGGCCATTAGAATCTTGTTGTGCTTTTTTTGCCCAAAGCCACTCGAGTTCCAGTCATGTATTTCCCTAAAGTTTGGGAAATAAGCACAGAGGTGTCCTGACATAGCCTCATTCCCATTCCTTTGAGCAAGAAAGGCTAGGTAAGAAAAACTGATCTAGATTCAGAACCAAACCTCTCTCAACACTGAAAGCACTTGGAGATGTTTGTGTTCATTACTATATGTCAGAACAAACCAGTAACTCTCAAGCACATGGTCCTTCCCAGGCATCTGCCTGGGCACAAGGACTGTGGAAATAAGACCCTTCACGTAAGGATAACCCCGAGAACATTTTGAAGGGTACTTCATCTACATCATCCCAATAACAAGACTTTCTTACACAGTAAATTTCCCAGAGTTGTGACCTTACCTTCTTACATGTTTATACAGCACCTGACACAGTACAAGCCTTATCTTGATTGGTGTCTCATTACATTTAACAGATCCTGCTGTTCTCATGAAGGGCTGGATTCCTCCAACTCCAGTAACACAATTAGCAGGACAACACTCACAGCCCAGCAGCAGCGTTCAGCTCCAGCAGGGCAGCGATGGCGCCTCACAAAACTCATCAACGTGCTCTGACCTGGAAATCACGCTGCATTTACACAGTTTGACTGCACTCGTGGAAACAATTGTGGCAAGGGCGCAGCGTCCTGCTCACAGCAGCTTGAAGATTCTAGTTAGTGGCACTCAACAGGTTGTCACACAGGATTTCTTTCATGGCTGGTGCAAATACATTCCTAGTTAACCCTGACATTCTCCATGCAAAAGTCTTTTCCACTTTCTGTCAGGAGGTTTTTTTGTTTACCTTCCTTAAATCATCACATTTTGAAAATATTTTGTGACTGCACAGGATGCTCAAAGAAACAGAAGAAAGCTGCGTTACACATACACTGGTAATTCACGTTCAAAAGTTAACAGCAGAACTCCCACAGAAGATCATTAGTTGCCTTAAAGAACGCTTTCAAGCTAGAATCAACCAAATCAGGCCGGGGAACACGACCTAGGATGAAACATGGATTTCCTGTGGTGCCTCTTAGCGCCCCTAAAGAAAATAAATCTGGTAGTACAAGTGATTCACACCTCAGGATGATGAGAAGCTTACACTATTCATTTACAATTCAACAAAGAAAGCACTGCATTCTCATAGGGAATAAAAGAATACTGCCAGCTGCCACTGCTTATCAACGAATTCCACACCTAATTGAACGCATTTTTCACGTACGACAAGAGACGACGAGCGCTAATAAAACACTGGAACGCCAAGAACCCTATCAGTCCGGCGGTCTCTCACCCTGGCGCAGACCGATCCCCAAACGCGTGGATCTGTGCAGCAGCAGCAGCCAGAGCACGGCACCCTCCGTCCCTACCTTGCGGTGTGTCAGCGCTCGCGGCAGCGTTCCACAGCCCGCGGGACAACGTGCGGCACCGGCGGCACTCCAGGAGCAGAGCACCGCTGGCCCCGGCCGCGGGAGAACGGCTGCGCCCGGAGCCCCG
>NW_008627686.1:0-6552 GCF_000691845.1 Merops nubicus
GCATGATTTCCCCTTGGTAAATCCAAGAGTTGTGACTACCTATGTTTTCATAGATATATAGTAATTTATAGTATTTTTAAAAATATGAACACCTTTTTTAAAATCAGTTATTTATATATTTTCCACAGAAGCTCAAATCTCTCAGCTTAAAGGACTCAGTATTTGGTTAATAATTTCAATTGTATTTTCTGTGTCATTAATGGAAATGAAGTGGTCCTGAGGTAATTTATTGTACTAACACTTTCACTTCCAGTGCTATGAGAATAATGAAAAATATTTCTAATTTATCCACAGTAGCACTTCCTCTTCATGTGCTAATTTTTGCATAGAGTTACAGACAGATCGAAACATTTACAGCTTGACAGATTTTTTCTTGAGCATGAATTAAAAGAGTGGCTCTTTCTTATGCTTCCTCTTTTTTATAATGTTCAGTTCTCCTCCATTACTCTAGATTCTTCCTTAAAATTCCTTTGTGTATCATACCTACAGCAGTCATTTGCACTGCTGTGGTTCCCAACCTTCATTAATATATCAGTAAGACAACTTACAGAACATATTCCCACATGGTAGAAGAAGTAGGAATGCTAGTCTAAAGGGCTTCTCCTAAATGCTCTAAAAATATTTGTACAAGAAACTCCCTTAGTAGAGCCACTCATTTTTCTCACATGTAAGGGGACATTTAGAACAAGTTTCACTGCATTTACGAAGTGCTTACCATTTTAGGCCTTTATAAATTTTAGCCCCTACACATTTATCTACACTCTGAGAATAGAGACCAGGTATATCCATAAATATAGCATACTTCAGAGCCAATCATGCTTTACTTAATCTTCTGAATTTATTTCATGTAGTTAAAAAAATTATTTTCTGGTAAATAACAGTGGCAACAAAAACAGTTCTAGTCAAGACAGTCACTCTTCCCTCCATCTCTACTGAGCTGCTTTACGGTGCTTTTTCTAGACCACAAAAAGCTATAGTGCAAGTTTTTAATTTCAAAGAGTTACTTCAAAAGCAAATTTTCACCTTAATTCAGTTGATTGTTTCTTCTTACTTGGAATGAGTTAATTTAAAAATTAATTTATAGTATTCATTGTGATATTAGTTTGCAGACATTTACTTTTGAAAATGCTGTGTGAATTAGCATACTTTTAAGCATTAAATCACCATATCCGAGCTGCATTATACACATTAATAAAGAGACTTAATAACAAGATAAGCAGCTCTCTATAAACTGTTTACATCTAAACCAGCAACAAAAACCAGTCTTAAAGAAACTGCATTAAAAAGCATCATGAATATAGAAAAACCTATTAGTCACACTATCTAAAGAGAATCTGAAGGAAGTAAATACCACCTAGACCCTACTACCACTGGGAAATTCAACATGTGCCACCTTTTTGTTAGGTGGAGTCACTCAACAGAAGGGCATTCCCAGCTTCCTTCGATGCCCTTATTCTTGCTTCTGACTAAAGCAAGCCCCTGGCTCCTGTGACTGCATGCCTCACCTCCTCTCTTTTAGTGAAGCACTGGATCAGTGGTGGCAAATATTCCCACTATTTTTATTGAAAACTAAAAGCATTTGCATGAATTAGGAAATAAAGATAAACATATAGGCAAGATGGACCTTAGGCAGCAGAACACTCTAAACGTACAAATCATTTTGTGCTATTAAAGTAGCCAAGTTCTAATAACAAATATACTGCTTAAAAATGGAGAAAGCTTTAAAAGGTGCTAAAGGAGTCTAGGAATATTAATGATCTCCAAACATTTAGGAAGGCTTCTGAAGCTAAAACCCATAAGCATTTTCAGAATCTTTCTCCCTAAATTGTTCAGCCTTAAAACAAAATTAGCATCAGTTTGTCATTTGACAGACAAGTGGAATAGTCTGTTCCAGTATGTCTCTCTCCAGTTGTTGTGTTTTAAGGAAGAGCCTTAAGTTTGAGTTTTTACATAGTTTTGCATTTTTAACTTGTCTGGTTTTAGACTTTAATCAAGCCTTTAGCTTATCCTTCCATTACGAGATTTTTATTTATTGCCCTATTTACCAACTGCAAACAGAACTCTGGTAAAGGTTTTCACCCTGGCTACAAACCTGCTAATGAACTTCCAAAGCCACATTTCAGTCAGATGTGGATTCACAGGTCACAGTACTTCTTTGGGCTTTTGTATTGAGACATAGGTAAATAGCCAATTCTCTGATAACAAACGAAACTGATTACACAGAAGATAGATCCTCTGTCAAACTAATTACTCAAACCATCTAAAGACTTACCAGTTAGAAATCAAAGACTTATCAGTTAGAGATCAAGTGCGTTTATAAGGAAACCTGCTTAGTTAAAAAATTAAAGACTTTCTCAGAAAGAGATGCACAGACTCAAAGTATAGAGATTTTATTTCTTTAAAAAAAAAGCCCAAACCTTAAAGAAGTATAAACAACAACTACACAGGGTGAAAGAGGGAGGTATGCCAGAATGCACAGTCAGAACTGATCAGCTGCAGCTCCCTGTGTATGGCCAGCTGGAGTGCAACAAGAAATGGCCCATAGTGAGATATAACTGGTGCATGACTTTCATCTTCTCTCTGCCTCGTGACAGCAGCACTTCTCATGAGCCTGGGAACCAGCAGCATCCCCTTGAAGCCAAACGAGGCAGCGGGGAGACATTCTGTTGCCATTACTGTCTTGCACTACACTACTTCCCTTCTAGGGCCAATCTATTTTCCTGTAGTTCAAACAAAAGTCTCCAGGAGAGAAAAGCAATTATGGTGTGCGAGTCAGAAGTCCCTCTGACTCCTCCAATACAGCAGGTAACCAATTTCCTATCTTCAGCATGCCTGGTAGGTTAAGGAGATAGTAGATGTTCCAGAGCTCCTCAGCAGAAGACTACTACTGATGACTACAGCCTTCAATGGGGCTTTCCAGTTGTGGAAATGAAATACATTCAAAGAGAGCTTGGAGAAGGTAATCTCTCTGTTTACCATTCCTTTTCTTTCTTTTTTTCAGACAGATATAGCTTAACTTTGAGAAAAATACTGTTTCTTTGAGAGCATTTCCAGGAACTGGGTTTGATATGCTGTTCCCATTGAATCAGCCCTGGTGCTGGCTGCCAGCTGTCAACAGTACCTTGTTGTCTCCCATATGGGACTTCTGGCTCACCTCTCTCATACTGAAATCTCAGCTTAGCAGGAGTAGCAGCCTTCCCTCTCCTTGTCCTGGGGTTATGAGGTGGTGGATCCTGGGAGGCATGGGGCAGTTACAAGCAGTGAACCAACAACTTCCAGCAAAGCCTCGGAGAGGCAGCCTCTACTGGTTTGCGCTTCATGCAGAAGTTGGCTTCCTGCTCCTGTTCTCATTCCCATCCCCTGAGCACACTGCTCACCTTGGATACTGGAAAATGGAATGTTGTTCATTTGAAGGAAATAAGCCATTTCTGTACACCCATCTTTTCTAGCTGAAAATTTCTGTCTCCATGTGTTAACCACTGATCATTTTTTTCTAGCTAATTTTACCAGTAAGTATAGACTAAGAACAGCCCACATCCTTGGAGGCATAATTCAGAAGTCAAAGCAAGATAAAAGTTTGTCTTCTTCTCCTGACTTCATGCATCTCTACAGAGGATTACAACTGTCCAAATACATTTCAAGTAGATGTGTTGATGGCAGAACTGTGATATCAAGTTTTCTTTTTATTCAGAGAGATTAGCATTCAATTCCAATGCTGCTAAGAAATAAAATGCAGTCAGTCTTACATGAAATTCACTTTCTGCCCCTAAAAGGTTTACAAAAGGTTTTCCAACTAAAGAATGGTATTCTATTTTTTTTTTTTAATTTTATTTTTATTTTTTCTCCTCATACTAAAGACTAAACCAAATAGAAGCAAGATTAATAGATTTATGCCTATTTATTGGACTTGAATGGCCCTATCATAGAATCATTCTGATTGGAAGAGACTTTTAAGATCATCAGGTCTAACCCAGAACTGCCAGGTCACCTCAGCACCACATCTATATGTCTTTTAAATACCACCAGGGACAGTGACTCCACCACTTCCTTGGTCAGCCTGTGCTAGTGCTTGACGACCCTTTCAGTGAAGAATTTTTTCCTAATATCCAGTCTAAACCTTCCCAAAAGCTTATACTACATAGATGTTCAGATATGAAGACTGACTCCCTAAAAACAAAAAAAAAAAAATTAAATCCTGGAGGCATCCTGAGGTCAGTGAAAATTATATAACATAAAGATGATGTCCTGGCATGAATAAATAGGCTCTCAGAGTCTCCACATAAAGATCATCTGTCAGTGTTTTTGCTCACAGCTCTAAGTGAGGGATGGGGGTGGTTCTGGTTGCTGTGAAATTTTGACCACCATCCTGAGCTGGATGCTTCCTAGGCAGAACAGCTGTCAAAACAGCTTACCAGTTCCTGCACTGAGAGATGGACATTTTTGTTAGTGGGAGGTCTGGGACACATAGCTTGACAAGAATCAAAAAATAATTTGAGGCCTCGAAGATCAGCAACAGTTCTCCCACCTCAACACTATAAAGATATGTTTTAAAATGGTTCCTCCCTGTGAAGACAGACAGAGAATAAAAGAAGAAATTGGAGAAAAAAGTTCCCCCTGCTGTCTCCAGCCATACAAAATAGGGTGCTCTTTTTCTGTTTTGATTTATTGACAGTCTCAGAGAAGGATAGCACTTGAGGAATGGAGAGAACAAATGAATGAAGGAGGTGAGATGGAGGAGAAGGACACAGCTCCTCTCTGCTAACTAACTGTGAGGCATTCACCTACCCTGGCAATATATCAGTATGTCTCTGTAGATATTGATCACAGTGTTATGAAAGTGTCATGATGTGAGGTTCCCAGCAGAGTGGAGGACAGATGTCTGCCTTTGCACAGGGTTGGCAAGATCTGAGGGGCATGTTTGACCATCAAGGACGAGAGGGAGGGACAGTCATCTACACGATGGCACTGGTCTCAGCAGGCTGCCCTGAGTACAGACAACAAAGCTTCCTGTGCACAGGACAGCAGAAAACAAACTGACCTCATTCCACTTATATGACATTCAAAGAGCAAGTAAGACACAAGAATAAAAGTATTTGAAGACGTTTTTGTATTTTTCAGCAGCTCAATCTTGTGTCCTCTCCATACCGACAGTAGAGGGGAGTGGTGTAGAAAGCAATATTTATCTCAGAGGATAGGAAGAAAAAACATATTTTAAAATGCAATTTGCATTTTCAACTTCCTTCTCTGATGCCCTCACAAGGCTCTCTCTTCCACCTCTCTTCCCTTAATATGCTGAAATGGTCTGACTAAAATTTGAGTGACTGAGTTTGAATTTAATTTCAGGTTTTATTCTACATCTAGTAAATATAAACTTTACATCAAAAAAATAGTCTATAACCGGAATCCCCTGGTTATAAAGACTTTGCCTTTAAGGTACTCAGAAATAATAATAGGAATACATGAAACTCCATGGGTATGTTCTTTGATCTACATGTGAGCATGCCTCTTAAAACACCATTTATTGAAAACTGACATGATTTTCTAACTGCTAATGCCAAAAAGTATTGAACCTACGTCTGTCTTTTACTACCAATGCAGCAAAAGCTAAAATAAGTTTCTCTTCCTGATGCAGGAATTGAAGAACTATCTCCTACACCACATTAATTGCTATAGTCCTGTGCTGTTCATTATTATTTCAATATTCTATCTGAAAGAAAGGAAAAGAAGGCTATCAATTTAAATCAAACTAGGGCAAGGCAACCCTGAATTCGTTATAGCTTTAAGATAGGAGGTATGGTGTTGGAAAGCACATTTTTGCACTCAGTACATACACGTATCATAACCATTACAATACATCATCCACTGTAAGGCAATTTCATAAGACTATCAGGAAAACAAGATACAAGGATCAAGGCTGAGAATGCACTTGTATTCTTCACTAGCTTAACACAGAATTATGTCTGATAGTCACAAAAAGGGGAAAAAAAAAAAGCAAGATACTTCTGACTTTCCTTAGTTATTTCTGTTTGCTAATTTGTTTTTACTGTTTTGTTGCTAGTTGGCTGGTTCTGCCTTTCGCACAAGTGTTTTCTGTAAAAGATAGTTGTGTGCACCTTTATGTCTAGTATTTATTTCTTCTCTATTTTACTGCTTTTTTTTAGAAGTAGTGTCAAGAATTTAGTCAAGAAAGAAGTGCATTTTCTCGTGACATCAGGAAGGTACTAAGATTACTTCAGTTTCCTATAGCTAATCACATTCAGTCCTAGAGAATAAAATCCATGATAATAAGTTGGATTACAGACTGGTTAGGATCCAACACAAAAACTATTTGAGTTAAATGTATTAATATAATGAAACCTAATCAACCTTCCAAAGATCCAACAAAATATAAGGTTATTTTTAACCAAGCCACGATAGACATCATTCTGAAAAGGGAAGGTGCTTATATTTCTTTTTGTTTGACACTACTGTCACAGGCAGAGTGCTGATCAGCACCCCTACCCCATTTGCCAGGAGTCTTTTGTTAAATACCTGGGAAGAGATCATTCCTGC
>NW_008627686.1:6583-15831 GCF_000691845.1 Merops nubicus
CCAAGTCAAACATAAGTGGGAATAACAAATGACCAGAGGGAACAAGTTCTATCATTCGTTGTCAAAAGAGTGGTTTGCTTCTTGTATCACTGCATGACAGATTGCACAGCAGCAGCAAAAGGAGTGAGCTGATGTTATAGTATTTCTATAATAGCATGAGTTATTTCTCAAAAACTACTCTTACCAGGGTACAGTGTTAACAAAGGCTTTCATTTCCCCATAGGACAGTATCAAACTGGGATCAATTTAAAATGAGGGAACTTTCCCAAGTCATGCAACTGTTTTCACTACTATTCTTGTTAAAAGAATCATTCCTGCCACCAAAATAAAAATCTTGCTTACTTGGGCAGTGAACAAATCACAGCACTGTATTTCTTTTAGCAGCTGGACAGCAAAGAAGTGATATGGCTGGAACTGTGTGTGCCTAACGCTTCATCAATCTCACACACAGCAAGGAGTGTCCTCACAAAGTAAAAAGGACACACAAGTGGATTAGGAAAACTTGTTAAGCAAATCACTGCTCTGCAGTTTGTCCTGTAGACTCATAGCATTTGGAAATGTATCTGAGCCATTTAGCTGAGGAACTATTACTCCACAACTCCATTGCTCCACACAGATCAGCGCCTTCACAAAAAGCCCACATGCTCACAAGCAATGTTCACTGCTGGTTCCACCAAAGTGGATAAAGCCTGGCTAAAGAGTGGACCCAGTTACAATATACTGATATGCCAAGGATGTCTGAGCTGCTATTGCCCTTGTCAAACCCCTCCCAGCATCTAACTGGGGGCTGACTCCTTTTAGAGCTTCACAATCTGTATGTTTTGCTAGTAATTTAGTTTTTTCCCGCATTGAATTAGGCAGATTGAAGGAACAATGCAAACACACATATCAGTGGGGGGAGAAAAAGAGGATAGGCAAAGGTAAGGACAATTTTTCTCCTCATTTATTTGAATAACATGGATATTTAATATTCTGATCTGAATCACCCATTGCCAATTACTCTTTGGAAAAAAAAGGCAATACAAAAAGCAAAATAGTCAGACATATTTTTCCTTCTACTTCCTATATTCGAATATCACCCAGAAAATCGGCTTCTGGCCTTCTCAGTCTTTGTATGAACTGCTGCTCTTTTCTTTTTAAAATGGTCATCTTACCCCCTTCTAGAAAAACAAACAAACAAACAAACAAAAAAAAAAAAAAAAAAAAAAAAACCAAAACAAAAAAAAAAACTCTTAGAGGCAACTCTAAGATCATCAAGTCCAACCATCAACCCTACAGTACCATGACCACTAAACTGTGTCCTGGAGTACCACATCTACACATTTTATCACCTCCAGGAATGGTGATTCCTGGAGCCACTGGCTGCTATCATCTCCCTGGGCAGCCTGTTCCAGTGCCTAATCACTCTCTCAGAGAAGAAATTCTTCCTAATATCCAGCTGAAGCCTCCCCTGGTTCAACTTAAGCCTATTTCCTCTTGTCCTATTGCTAGTAACCTGGGAGAAGAGACCAACATCCTCCTCAGTACAACCTCCTTTCAGATAACTGCAGAGAGCAATAAGGTTTCCCTTCAGCCTCCTCTTCTCCAGGCTATACAACCCCAGTTCCCTCAGCCACTCCTCATAAGCCATCTTCCTCAGACCCCTCACCAGCTTTATTGCCATTCTCTGGACCTGCTCCAGCACCTCAATGTCTTTCTTATACGGTGGTGTCCAAAACTGAACCCAGTACTCAAGCTGTGGCCTCCCCAGTGCCAAGAGCAGGAGTATGATCGCTTCCCTTCTCCTGCTGGGGACGCTATTTTTGATACAGGCCAGAATAGTCTAACTAGTTACTTGTCCTTCCTACTCCATGGCTACTTCCAACTCCTAGTACTTCCTACTACCATGATGGTTAATCTATCTTGACTGCGTTGGCTGTTGTTTCAGAATTATAGTATTAAAGCTACAGGCAGTTGGCATTTATTTTTAGTGAAATTCTCTTACTTATGTTACGATTTAGACACAAGTACAGTAGTTGCAATTTTCCAAAGGCAATAACTTGCCACTTAGAAATTGTATATATTGATTGTCTCACACTAAACATTTTGAATCTTTGACTATTAGCACAAGAGAACCATAAAAATCTGATGTTTTCATTGTTCTGCAAAAATGGTTTCATCTGCAAAAATTGTTTCTCCGTATCAAGACTATTACACATACAGCAGATTTGAACTCAATCAGATGATTAAAAATGCCCAATTAGCTTTAGAAAAACTGTTTTTCAAGTAGAAACTCATAGGGTTTCCACAGGGGCTATACTACTATGCCATGAAAAAGAGTAGCATCAAATATATATTAAAAAATCTTCATGAAAACATTTTAAATCCACTACCACCTTCAAAATAAACATTCATGCATTGTCCGCCAAAATTCTCACTCTACATATCAATATAGAATAACTCTTCCCACAAACGAAGACAGAAAAATATGTAACTGGGTCCTATTATAGCTGAAAAACATGTAACTGAAAACTCTATCTAATACAGTAATGAAATCAAATCATAATTATAGATTGTTCATGATTAAATTCAAATGGTCTTAAATTTAGAATAAGTTAAATTAACATCCATATTTATATATTTGACATCAGGGCTTTTTCAGGCTTGCTGTGGGGATATTTCCAGCTTGATTTCTGTTCTTTAGTTCAGACCATGACCTACTTCCAAGCCAGTTCTCTTATAATAAGAAGTATTCAGGGCAGACCAGCAAGACAGAAATTTTTTTTTTTTTTTTTTAAGTTTTTAATTTTTAATGAGAACTTTTTTTTTTTAAGAATTAATTTCATTAAAAAGACTATGAAAATCTTTCCTTTCTGGTCTGTTACATGTTAATTTCCAAATGCCCTATCTGATGCTGGAGGTGCTCTCAGCACTTCTCTTTGCCCTAGACCTTGCAATTGGAGATGACAAGACAAGCAACATCAGTAGGGTGCATTATTTAGTAATACCTCACTAAAACTGAAGCATGTTACAAAACAATGCTCAAACGCAGTTTTGCAAAAATTATACAGCTTGTCTGTGAGGGAAGGTGTAGCTAAACTGATTCCTGTCTTCCACAAACACTTGGTATAACTACACAATATCAGCATGACAAGGGAAAAAAAAAATCATTATGATCCTGAACAGGTTTACAACTAGTAGTAAGATACTGATTGGCAGCAGGCAGTGAAATGCATTGTTTTATTTGATGTGATAACATATATTGGCCTTGTTCAGTGGGCCATTTGGAGAGATGTTGTTAACAGGAACTAAGTGCACACAGACCTTTGCCCAGACCAAAGGCTAGATGTAAATTTTAGTACAAACCAATAATAGGTTGAAGATTATTGAATCTTATCCATAGAGATTCATCATGACACTGTTCTGACCTGCCTGCTTTATGTACTAAAATAAAAGACATCATTTCATATCCCAGATCTCATTCATCCTTTAGCCAGTGGAACTAAGTCCCCTATAATTTAGACTTACTGTACCTCACTAAACTGTTGGCAGCATCAGGATCTTGCGCTGTCACTGTGCCCACAGGAGTCCCAATCTTCGCGTTCTCGTAAACTTCCATAACATAGGAAGGCATAGTGAAGAGCGGAGGCTCATCCACATCACCAACAATGATCTTCAGCATCGTTACGTCTTTGAATGGTCCCAAGTGCGAGAAGCGGAAATCAAGGTGTGTGTTTGCTCCTTCGATATTAAGTGTATACGATTTCTTTTTTTCATAGTTGAGCGGCTGTTGGCAAAAGAAAAGATTTATCAACACCATTCTGTGCCTCAGTTTAGCCCTCTAACAAGCTAACTACACCTTTTCCATTTAACTTAAACCATATTTCTTTATGTTACTGGAAACAAGCAATGTTCTGTGATATTCTGGAAACCATTGCCATGAAGCAGGATGGATTCACATTTTCTCTACAACAGAACTGTGGGCAAGGTACCAGTTTTGGAAAACCTCAGGGTTTGGGATGAGACTCAGATTGGATTTATGTCTTCATAAATGGGAAGAAAGGCTGCAGCTGGGGATCATTAGGTCTTCTACAGGGCCTAATGTTTGAATAAGGCCCAATAGGTGGCATGTCCCCAGCTGTATCACCCACCAGAAGCAAAAATGCCACTTTAGCATTGCTCTGTTATTTAAATTAATAGATTCTTACTAGGTATCCTACCTCTCTACTAGGAAGGAAAAGCTGGGAGTCTGACATATCACATATCATGAATACTTTCTTTTGAGTCCCATTTCTAACTTAATATTTCTATATGTGAACATTTCATCTCCCTAGTCCAACTGGTTTTCAGATTATTGTGAACTTATTTTACTGACTTGATATATTTAACACTGCCTAGCGTGTTAAATGGACAGCCCATTGGAAATTTCATGTGATAAGTTTCTATATATTGTCTGTTAGTTCTAATTACTGAAAAGGCTTTAAAAAATGTGAGTTCAGTTCCAGGCAGTCACAGGACAGATTCTGAGTTTCAAATTATTATTTTTAAAATGGGTTTCTGTGTTGAGCAAATGCACTCATTCTTAATAACAGACACCTCAATACTTCCTGTGTTAGAAATTTCTGGCCCCAGACAATTTGTAAAGGACACATAAGTTACTATTTACTGTTGGACTGAGTGAAGTAGGTAGTTTGTACAGATATGCATATGTACTACTAGTAAGTTTCCAACAGTCTCAGGACATAGTCGCAACACTAGAAGAAGCTCTGTATATGTAGAATTTTTTTTTTTTAGAATTAAAATTATTATGACATTATGGCATGGCAGAATTCCACTACGACCAGTACTATTCTGTGTAGACCTGACAGTCTGCCTGACCAGAACTCAGCAGAAGTACTCAAGCCTTTGACCAAAGCTAAGCTGTTATTGCCTGTGAGCCCAGAGAGTAGAAAAGTAGTACCTAAGGCAAGAAAAATGAGGAACTCAATGTGTGATTTGTCAACGTCAGTATGTATATTGTAGATAAAATCTACAGTAAATTTGACTCATTATGTATAAGAAAATTAGCTGGTCAGGCTTTATATACACTATATATTTCTTTGATTTCTCTGTCTATTGAAAGAAAATTGAATAATTCTCTATGAAAGTTAAAGTAAAAATTATGAGACTATTTTATATTTTGCTTTCTCTGTTTCCCTTCCCTGAATGTAAAAATAAGGATTTTTATGGCATGGAAATATACCATAGATGATAAATATATTCCTATGAAAAAAAAAAAGAACTAAATATACTACTCAAATTAATTCATAAAGAAATAAAAGTAAATTCTAACTCAGATGTTGTTTATTAATTTATGATGTATTGCTGTTATGAGCAAGGAAATATTAAATAGTAATTTGTAAAGCTCTGCAGCATATATATTCAAAGGTTAAACAAGTTCGCAATAGGATTGCAAATTGTAGCAATTTCCTTTTTTGGAAAATTAACTTAAGTTTATATTGTCAATCATGAGATTAGGTTGCATAGAAAGATTAATTTCTCCCAGAAAACACAACAGGAATAGCACAATGTCTTGTTTTCATTTTGTGCAGTTATTCAATCAGACAATAGCAACACTTTTGTTCATCTAGAAATACAAGAATAATCCATTCAGATAATCAGAAAAAGCTGACATTTCAACCATAGCCAAGTGAGTTTTTTGCTTTCATTTTCTTTCTCTTTCTTCCCATAATGTCTCTGAATTAAAGAATCAGATACTGGGACATAAAAGAAAAAGAGATTACTTTCCTCCACTGTGATTCACAGAGGTTGAAAAACAACACTATTTTCCATATTGAACTATTTCAGACAGAAAAGTCACATACTGTGCTAAGGATTACTATTACTGGAGTCACAATTAGTATAATTTTTTAAAATTTTCCATATTGTCTCCTGAGAAGTAAGGAAGTTTATGAGCAAAGCAAGCTTTATGATATTCCACATCTTTGATCAATTCACAAATTCAGTTGTTACATCACTTTTCCTTTCGATAAAATATTAAAAAAAAAAAAACAAAAAACAAAAAACTAAACTGAAATCTGGTTGCAATTTGAATTCACAAAACTATATTTTGCTGATCTTCTGCTTAAACACTGTGCATGTGTTAAAACTGACATTTATCTTACATCTGAAGAATAAATCAGGCCCCCACTTATAGCCTGTTTAATCCTGTGCTAAAAATTTGCTCATACCCTCATCCATTATTTCAGGCAATCTGAGATGTTTATCAGTGGGAGGTTTTTATTCCCCCCCTCCTTTTTTTTTTACTAATTTATTAAACTAGCTAAGCTCTTCTAATTCAGCAAGAGTTTAGGCATAAAAATTACAATGCAGATTAATTTATATTTACAAAGTAAATATTTCAACTGTCCTATCAGATTCATAATAGGACTCAAATTTAAGTCTAAATAGCCAAACTGACAGATGTGGATGTGCCCTGTCTAACTTGTTGCTCTTACGAAGAAAAGCAAATTAATAAATGGCTTGTAAAGATGTTTACTTCCAATGTGTAAACGCTAAGTTTAAGTTTTCCCTCATTTAACTCACAGAGAGGCCTTGAATATTAGTTGTCTGTCTCAGGCATTAGGCTGTAGCTGTGAGATGAGAGGCAGAACTTTCTTGTCTTTCTAGAAATCTAGATAGTTTCTAGATGACTTTCATACAAACCAGAAAATACTAACTGTAGCTCTTAAGTCTACTCATGTAGTCAAAAGTCTAGCTGGAAAACACTGCTGTTCATTAAACTGCAGTTTGTGTTTCTGGTATCAGAGTCCCAAAAGGAATAGCAGAATTCTATGAGAAGTAAATAGCTGTTTCCTGAACATTTCTAGTCTCATATAAAATGGAAGAGCTGTGGGCTGTTCAGAACACATTTACTGGGAAGCCTGAATGATATTGCTGACTTGAGGTCAGGGAAGTTCTAGCATTCTTCTCCAAAAGTCACAAGGAAGGGAAAATGCTGACCAGTCATTCTCTGAAGGATCCAGAGACTAGTGGCTTTCACTGGGCTATTTGGTTTGTTTTCCTCTAGTCTTGAACTCAAAGAGCTGCACGAAGCAAAGGGGGGATCCTTCATGACAGTTTGCGATTAATCTTTTGTGGAGGGTCTTTGGAGGGTAGTTTAACAGGGATTGTCAATAGCGAAGATAATAAAAATACCAAATGTTTTGGGTCTGCTCAGGATGATACTAGAAATGATTCTTTCCAACACTCACTCAAATCCAATCTAAATTAAAAGTAATTACAGTCCATAATATAGTGAATACTTATTAAACCCACATAAATCTGAATTTAAACAAAAAAAAAAAAATCAGCATTTTGTGGTGTACAAAGTGATATTATAACTTCTCTGAGGAAAAAATGGAGGTATTCCCCACCAATTTGTATAGCTTTAAGTGTTAAATTTCTGCTCAACTGAAATATAACAATACTGAAATAAAATATACCACTTATAGTCTTGAAGGGAAAACTACTCAAATCATTGTCATATGTATGTATAAGAACAGACAACATATGCTTTTGTTATATTCTAAAGCATAGTGAATATTTCTCTGAAGCTGTTTTGCCTGCCAGAAACAGTAAGAAATGTTAGTTTATTAATTTTCTGTGTGGACTCTTTTTTTTTCAAAATCTTCCTTTCTGCTTCATGTTCTCAACATGCATAAATGTTGTCTTTAATAAACAATAGTCATAGTAAACTTTTAAACAGAGACTAACACCCATTTTGAAGAAGAAATAACAGATAATGGCACTAGCTACATCAAGGCCACCAGGAAATAAGTATAGTGGTATAAAAAAACAGGGTTTACTTTTATGTCGCTCAAAGAGATGGGTATTACACAGCCTTTATAACAGACACTGAATTAAAGCTTTTTAAAATACTGGGAGAGATAGGAACCCTTTAAAAATTGTTATGAATTATAAAAATAATATTTCCTTCAGTTACAAATTATTTTTTAAGATGTTAAATAAAAATTTACATACAGATGTATCTATTCAGATGAAAAAAAAATCTTTATGAGTTTTAATTTATTTTTTCTAACTTTTTCTCTAGTTTTCATTCTTCCTACCATTAATTAGACCCAGAATAAATATTACCAAATATGAATACAAACTCACTTTTATTTTTTAAGCCATATGGATCTAATTGATACAAACACCAGTAACAACAAAGTCACAGGAGAATGCTAATTGATGTCTGTTAGTCCAAGTTAAAACTGAAATCAAGTAATGATTTCCCTTTGTTTTAAGGGTTTAAAAAAATAAATAAATGCAATAACCCATCTCTCTGGGTTATTATAAAAGTAAATTTAAATCTAGCCATAGAATATAAGCATATGTTGGCAGACACTTCAGGAAACATTCACTATGAACTCAGTTTAGAAGACTTAATATGGAGATTAATTTATCTATGGGATTAGATTTATACATGGAATCCAGTTAAGAATAAAAAAAAATGGCAAGAACACTATATAATTAACAGTTTAAAGAGACTGTGATAAAAATAGGAAATTCATATACATGAAAACTGTGTGATGACTTGACCAGTTACACTTTGAGTCTTTATACAAGGCGATATTTACATAACACAGTGAACAATACTTGACCATTTAGATGCCAGCTGTCAAGTAAGTCAAAGAATAACAGCTTACAAAAATGGAATTACATATTAATTGTCCCAGATGTGTCAAGATTCATGCAGTTTGGGGAGAATGGTACAGCACTCAACCAAATTTTACTTCTATCAAAGAAATTTTGAAATTTCTTTGAAAACTGTCATTCAGAAGAAACAAATTATCTTAATCCAAAATTCAGTAAGATATAATTTACTTTATTATTTATGATAATTGTAAAAGCACAGAAGATTCAAATAACTGCTTCTTTCCTGGCATTTTTTTCCTCACTGCCTTTTCTGTAAAGATTTAAAGTGTTTCAGGAAACAATGTGGAGAAGCTTACACTGCTGAAGTTCGTAGTTCAACATGTTCAATTAAAAGAAAATATTTTCATTATTTTATCTGCTTATTCAACACTCATCATCATATTATTATATATACAGGGAACTTTCAAAATCTGTTGCTTACCTTCTTCAGGGAAAGAATTCCTTCCCTTGTTTCTTTGTCAGTAGATATGGAGAACACCCCAGAGCCATCACCATTTATAATCGTGTACTTCATGTCTGCATTAGAACCAGTGTCTGCATCATTTGCTTTGATTTTGCCAACTGCTGAA
>NW_008627686.1:15862-36328 GCF_000691845.1 Merops nubicus
AGCTGATTCAGGAACATACAGCTGATAATGTTCTGAGCGGGGAAAAAAAAACCAAACACATGAGCTTGGACATTTTCTAGTCAAACTGAATTAAAGAATTGTTATGTGCTTGAGATGCTTCTGAGTAAATGAAAGAGTATTTCATATCTAAAACTGACAAATAAACCTATGAACTTATTAGATTCCTGAAAGAATTTCACAGGCAATTGTATTTTACTTGGGATGCCTCCACTTCCTATTTAAAATACAAATTACCTAATGCAGGACTTTGGTTTTCACATTTTTTTTTTGTGCTGATAATCACGTAACACAGAAATTAACTCCAAAGCCTACTTCACACTAGTATTTTTAACAGTTTATCTTCTCTATAACCAAAATATATTTATCTTCACTAACTTACCATCAAATGAGCTGTCCAACAAGTACTCTTGAACTGGAAAATCTTTGTATATTATATTTTTTTTTTTTTTTTCTGAAATACTATCAGTTTTGCAACATTGCATCAACATGATGCAACACTGAATCAGCACACTAATTTGTACAGAAAAAATGTAATAAATCTTAATATTTTATCATTATTGCTTTCTAGGGGTTTTGTTGCAGCACAAAACCCTTTGTACACAGATTTTAATTGGTATGCATGGTAAACAAAAACGAACATAGTACGTACATAAAAATATTACACAATTATGCTCATAAAAAGCATCTATAACAACTATGACCTTTCACCAACACAGAAAAGAGTGCAAAATAACAACTTCTGTCATTACACAGCCTCTGAAAATCTACAGTTTCTTCTATATTCCTCTTCGCAGAGGAATGCATTAGAAGATGCTACCTGTCAAAGTTAAACCTATTTATAGTCTTTAATTACTTTGTAATACTAGCCCATAATACTGAGAAGGGCAGACAAGTGCACTAAACATTGTTGGTCCAAAAGGAAAGAGAGGCTTCCTGGCCTCCTAGGAAAACAAAAGATAAGTTACCATGCATTAGGAAAATCTCAAGGGAAATAAGAAATGTCCAGCAGAACAGAAGAAAAACTAAAAATCACCATGTGAAAAAGGAAATATCAACAGTGAAGTAACAGGAAAATTATTTACAATTTGGCAGTTACTAACAAATATAACAATTAAAAACACAGTTAATTCTTTGATTCAATTCTTTTATACTCATACAAAAGCCATCTTCACAAATTTCCAGGTAAATGCTCTGCCATACATTCTTTTTCAATGCTTAGTGCTTACAGATGAGGTCAGCTGACATTTCGATATTGCTGCATGCTTTATTTCATATATAAAATTATAGTAATGGGATGAGATTCATTTTGGATTTTACTTATTGTTAAAATAAATGTGAAATGTGATCTTTTGACACTTTTTCTCTGACTAATGCATTCCAAAAATGAAGAGGTTAAGGCCATAAAGAATACGTTATATAATCAAATCACTTCAAGAACTCGAAGTGTTATAACCCATATGATGGGGTGAACTAATTAGAGACTTCCAAATACTGAAGCTAGATCAAATATATCCACGACTCTACATTCTGCTTTATAATCACACCCCAAGTGTTAGCCATCTGTTTCAGAAAATGAATTTACTTATACCAGTTTCAAACAATCTGAAATACTAAAACTTCAAGCGAAACAAATATTTGAGATCACTCCTTAATTATCCATCAGTATTTGTAGAACTGAATTGTTAAAAAAATAAAAAATTGAATGAAAAGAAAAACGTTAAAATATAAAACCTTTTAGATGATAGGGGCAGAAATGTCTCCCATAAGCATTTAACCAGAGGCAGCCTCATACAGACATAACTTAAACAGATAACTACAAACAACTCTATCTAAACCAAACAAATACATAAGAGGATAAAACTCAGCAACAGAAAGGTTAGATAAGATACTTTCTAGATATTTATTTAGACTAGGAGTGGAAATTGGCAATGTTCCTGCTAAACACTAAATTATTGTAAACTTTATTACTGGAAAGCAGAGCAATCGACAAAAGGCTCAATAGAACATTTCCTTAGGCATTGAATAAATTTTGATAGGACATTAAAAATAATGTGGGATGCATATACTGTGAATTTATTACTCTTCATTATCACCTGAGAGTTTTTTTTCAGCCCTCTAAAAATCGGTTGGGAGGTTAGGAGCCTTAAGGATCAGGCACCAGTCCATATCAAAACTGTTTCACCAAACCTACCCAAGTTGAACAGATTGTTCCTATGCTCCCAGCATCACAGCCTGCCAGGAGCTGTAGTAAAGCAGAAGTTTCAAATGGTCTTGAGGATGCTTCAAATTTTTCTAGAGGAGATAAAGATTCTGCAGAGGTTGATTTGTTTTTTCAGTTTTTATGTTAGCATTCACTCAGATGTATTCACTCAGCTCATGAAATGAGTAAACTAACATTCTTTTCCAGTTATGTATTGTATAGAAAAGTCATATCACTTTACAGGACTTTAATCTATGCTAACTGAAACATTGTTCAAATACACATGGGTGATTTTCATCTTTCAGTAAAGTATATCACTTATGTGTCATTACAATACAAAAATATCTTGATCTGCAGAACAATTTATTTCTTATTTCAATTAGCCTACAGGCAACTTATAATGCTGTGCTTTTCTTTTAGAAATGAGATTTCTCTGAATCTTTCAAAAAAAGAAGTACGACAATATTTAATGCAACCCAGCAAGAACATTATTCATTTTATTCATTAATCTAATTTGTTGACAATTTTTACTTACTTTTATAGGTTACAACATATCCTTGAACAGTGGGAATTATCTTACTTAAAGGAAGGGAGGAGAGACATAATGCTGAACTAATACAGAAGTAAATAAGTGGCTTGCTTGTTATTTTGTTTATCCAGAGTATAGTTTTAGTAACATGACGATAAATGAAACAAACTGCTTGGTGATGAACAAACAGATACATTTCTTAATACATCACAGCTCATACACTGATGTCGTTGCCTATCTGCTAACAAGCTGATAAACACAGAAACTGATTGCCTTAACATAAAATACCACCATACCCTAAATGTACATCAAAGTGCTATGTGAAGAAAGCTTGTTTGCACCTACAATCAGCTATATACTCAGTCAAAAAGCAAATTGATAGGATACAGAAAATAAAAGCACAGAGAGACGGGCTAAAAGTCTGATGATTATAAGCACAAAATTCAACTGGCATCCAATTAACAGTAGTAGTTCAGGAATAAAAACTGTGGCCAAAACTACTATATCTTTTAATTAATGACCTGGACGATAGGTTGCATGTACTGGCAGCAAGCAAGTAAACAATACCAACTTGGGAGAAGTGGTCAAGAATTCTGGAAGGCAGGGCAGCTTCAAAGGGACCTGACCAGGCTGGAGAAATTGACTGACAGAAACCTCACAGAGTTCATTGATGGCACCAGGGGAGGAATAATGCCATTCACCAGTACATGCTCAGGGCCAAACACCTGTACAGCAGCTTTGCAGAAAAGGACCAGAAATGGACTGTTCAAAACTTGACTAGACAAGGCCCTTAGCAACTTGATCCAACTGAACCTGCTTTAAGCAGGTCTTTGGGTCAGTTGACCTTTTGAAGGTTGCATGTGAACCTATGTACCTGGCATTCATGAAGTTTTGTCTCATGTTTTACTGCCAGCCATCTTTAATAAAACTAAAGTTTAAAACTAAAACTCCAGCTGTGCACTGTACTCAACCTTCCTTGGTGGCTTTATACTACAACATTATTCTTCATTCACAGAGCTGCTTGTTTTTATTATGTTACAGATTACTCTGGACTTCTCTTTTGAGACTGCAGGATTTTAGAAGTCCATTTCTCATGTTGTCTTGGACATTTGTTACATCTTTCTTCACTATGCTTATTTTTAATATAAAATAAATTTTAATAATTGTCATTATGAATAGAGTAAGTTGTACGATTCTAGAAGCTCAGTCAATTTTATACCCACTGTCTTTGTTCTGAATATTCTTTTTGATAACAACATCCATTTCATACAGCTAAACCAAGGAAGAATTTTTTAAGATGTGTGTTCAGCTTATTCTTCTTCCCTGCCAAAAACACAACACTTTTGCACTTTCTAAAAATATTTCAACTGTAAATGAAGTTATTTTTTATTTGCAAACATGACACTGAAACCATCTTCAAAACTTGTACATTTTCCTTGCCTTGAAACTCTGCATAACAACATTGACACTCTTGGGGCAATTTGGAGAAAAACCTCATTCTTCTTAGATGCAATGGACTCCTTTGGCCAGAAGAAGACTTGTAGATCCCCCTGCCCACGCTTTTTACATCTCAGTGTAAACAGGGGGTATGATTGTGATTAAGAATATAATCAGTGATGAGTTTCATTTATGTTTCATGCAATTTTGCCTTTACAGACAGTAACTAAAAGTACCTGAGAACTTTCTGATTAATCCTCAGAGATCAAAAGTATTCTGACTTCTTATAAACTGCATGGCATTTATGCCACTTGTTGAGAAAAGCAGAAACAGAAAGAAAAATGGGTTTCCTGGATTTTCAGAGTCACTAAATTCTTGCAGGTATTGAACAGCTGACTGAAGATGAGCCAGCAGTGTGCCCAGGTGCCCAGGAAGGCCAATGGCGTCCTGACCTCTGTCAGAAACAGTATGACCAGCAAGAGTAGGCAGATGATCGTGTCCTTGGACTCAGCACTGGTGAGACTGCACCTTGAGTCCTATGTCCAGTTCTGAGCACCACAAGATAAGAAGGACATGGAGGTGCTGGAGCAGGTCCAGAGAAGGGCAACGAGGCTCGTGAGAGGGCTGGAAAACATGCCTTGTGAGGACTGGCTGAGGGAACTGGGCTTGTTTAGTCTGGAGAAGAGAAGACTGAGAGGAGACCTTATTGCTCTACAACTACCTAAAAGGAGGTTGTACTGAGGCGGGTGTTGGTCTTTTCTCCCAAATTACTGATGAAAGGGTGAGAAGAAACGGCCTCAAGTTGTGCCAGGGGAAGTTTCAGTTTAATATTAGGAAGAATTTCTTCCCTGAGAGAGTGGTTATACACTGGAAGGGGCTGCCCAGAGAGGTAGTAGAGTCATCATCCCTGGAAATGTTAAAAAAAAATGAGTAGATGCAGCACTTGAGGCTGTGGTCTAGTGGTTAGAGGAATGTTAGTAGAAAGGTTGGACTTGATGATCCTAGAGGTCCTTTCCAACCATAGTGATTCTATGAATACCCAAATGCAAGACTTCAATGCAAATGAAAGGAGGAAACAATATATGCACTCCATGAGTTGCTTAATTGTTGGATAAGATTTGTAGCAGTCTCTAGAGCTGTGCTGTGCTGACTATACTCTGTGCCATTTAAAGGGGGACCACGACTACACTAGGCAGCTTGGTTCAGCGTAGAGCAAGAACACCTGTATAAGCAAACTGGGTTTTTTTGTTTGGTTTTCTCTGACATTACGACAGCTAGGATTGTGCTCCCACTGGGGTTTAGCATCATAAAGGACATGAAAATGAGAGTAGTTCTGAAGAACAACCTTTAAAACAGAGTGGTCCTGCTCCCAGTTCTTCACTCTGTAAAAACATCAACCAAACAACAGCCCTCATTCCTGAAACTATTACTGACTCATTCCAAGCCCTTATAGAAGAGAATATTTTTTTCTAAAGTATTTTGAAATTATTTTAGTATGTATGATATATGTAATGACTAATCTATTTTGTACATAGAAAACCTCATAAATAGTATCCAATTAAGTGAAATAAAACACTGCTAGACTTCATCACCCTGTTAAGAGTGAAGTTGATGCACATAACCGGCATTAAAGCTCAGTCTAAAGAACATACATTTTCTACAAATATTTAATCAGACTTGGACAGAAATATTTTCGCCTCTCCCAGCTTCCCTTTGTATTTGAATTCTGTAAGAAATTCTATGATCTATTTGTATTGTTCTGAATTCTTGTTAAGGGAGGGTTTTAAAATCAGATACTTAAATACTTTTGCAAAGTATTAAGTTTACTTCCTTTTTTTTTTTTTTTACAGTAAAAATCTTATTATAGGAATCATACTTGTTCTTCTCAGGAAACAGAATATCATGAGACTTCCTATGCAATAAAATGCCATTAAATAACTTAAGTTAAATTTCAGTGAGAAATGAAATAATTTAGTAGCTTTAACTTTAAATATTGTGCATATATAAGAATATATAAAACTTCTTAAAAATACATAGAATAAGACAATTAAACAAACCACTTTATACAATATTTTCCAATCCACAGAAGCACGCACTCGAAGACACATATACTTCATTTCTTATCTCTTAACTGTTCAGTACTTATGAACGTGGTATTCTCTTAAGTAATGTATTCCTCATTTCACATGTCTATCTCTTTAAGCATACCATAGATGAATGATTGATTCTAGCACATAAGAAGGATGCAACATAAGAGGATTTTAGAAAATCACTCAGATCACTGAGACTTTCTACTGCTCTATTTCCTTGGGACATTATCGATGCTAGATGGTTTTCAAATTGCCTGTTGTCCTTCTGCAGGATCCTTGCTAGGCAGGTGATCCTAAATACCTCTGGAGAATGAAAAAAGCATGATATTTCTGTTATGTTTTAGGCTAACTGCTACTGTCTCTCACCCAGACATATTCAAGTCACGCACCTTCACATGCTCATAATAGCATTTTCCCCCTTTCCATGCAACTCTTGGCTGTCATAGTCTGACGGATATTCATGTCCTACATGAATTTAGCTGCCCCACATTCAGTTTCTGATGTGACACCTTAGCCATTTCTAGACAAAGAATAATTGTCAGGGAGTTTGGAGATTTACTTGTAATGATTCAGTGTAAAGGCAGAAAAATCAGTATACTGAACACCAGCTGTACACAAAGGACTGGTCAGTCACTTTGGAACCTGAGCACACACTTTATAAACACAATTAATTGAAAAATATCTCTGCATTTAAGAACATGAGAGAAGTAAAACACTCATTAGCACCTGAATTATGCTGTGTGACTTATGTGAATATGTACTATAACAAATTTTAACAGCTGTTTTCTTTAGCAAAGAATACATCTTCTAAAGTGTATATACACCATGAAAAGCACTGCCAGATTTTTACAGCAACCTTAAACACAGTCCTAATAACATTCTCAACAAAAGAAAATTGTGCTACCTTTCTTTCCTTACACAAATAACTGATTTATGTAGATATTATTATAATGTTCAAAGTCCATACTGAAATACTGTTTACATCTAATAAGCATTAACAGGTACAATTTTTAGAGTAGAAGTAATTATTTATATGGGTTATTTTTTATATCAAAGTTCCTCTGTTATTTAGGATTTCCTAATATTAGACTAAAATGTTCTAAATTAATTTATGCCTCAAGTTAGCAGAAATAAGC
Source organism: Merops nubicus (assembly GCF_000691845.1). Taxonomy (NCBI): domain Eukaryota; kingdom Metazoa; phylum Chordata; class Aves; order Coraciiformes; family Meropidae; genus Merops; species Merops nubicus. The sequence goes on from NW_008627686.1 coordinate 23,276, forward strand.
ATATTGAAAAAGAAAACAGTTTTGCAGAAAGATCTCAATATTAAGCAGAGTTGTTTTAATAGCACAGCAAAAGGGATTATCTTTGAACATGCCTTAAATTTTCTCCTGAGAGTGCACCCTTTAAATCTCATTATGTTGATTCAATTTCATAACACTAAAAAGAAGCTAGATTTAAAATATCTATTAATATAGGCTGCTGTATTTCCTTATCACCTGGAAATATCTAATTTTCTGGCATTTCCCCTGACATGTGCGTAAGTATTACTCATTTTATCTTTTTATAAGATATTAATAATTGCCTTTGAGTAGATTGATCATGCACAACAGGCTTATCATGTCTACTATTTACACAAAGAGCTTTTCCTGAAGGCAACTTTGTTTAACCACTAGGAAGGAAGAACTATCCTCCCTGAATCTTACAGATGGAAAAAATAACCAAATAACATTATGATAATCTATTTTTCTTTAGATGTGTTGGAACATATTTAAGATCAAACTAGTTTGTAATAGGTAAACTATAATTCTGGGAAAGCATAACCTACACTGTGAATCACCTGAGGAAAAAGTGAATATGGTAGTACAATAAATGTAGTCGTGGAGCACAGGAATAAAAGAAATCAAAATAAAACTTCGAGGATGGTAGCTTCATTTGTGAAGAAAATAAATAAATTTTTATGCAGAACTGTATCTTCTGAAGAACAAAATATTAGGGCTCTCTGCAAATCTCTCTTTAACTTTCTATATGTTCCTCTATCCTGATTGAAGGTCTTACTAAAAGATCTAGGCATCTCTTCAGCAATAACTGATACTTGGGACTATTCAACTGCAATCCATTTTACCTTTAGGATATTATAGCTAGTAGTTATTAGGAAGAGTCACAAAGGTAGCAAGCGGTGTAGTGTGAAATATGTAAAGGCATTCCTCTAATGAGAATGAAAGAATCTTATCAAATAAGCCACATTTAAATATGGGACAGTTTCTGGAATGAAATTCTAATACTCCCTGGACACTGGATCATTGCTGTACTCATCATTACCCATAAACAACACAATGATCAGGAAACTAGATTACTAGGTATGAATAAAATCTAATTTACAAAGGTGCAATTGATTAGATGTCAGCAATCTTAAGCCAAACCAATCAAGGCCTTTTCTTGTTTTGTTTAAAATCTGAGTTTCCCGAGGACACAAAACTTCTGTAATCTTATTAATTCTATAGTCTCCAGCAACTTTTAACTCCTGTCCAATTTCAGGCAAATCTAACAAAAGGGCAGAAGCTTCAAAGACATTTTGATTCTACAAACCTCTTAACAATTACTGATTGAACAGAGGAGAAAGACCTGCTAAAAGAAGATCAGAGAAAATTTTGCTTTACTCATTTGACAGCACCCAAGTGGTCAATCCTCAGGCAGTCAGCACTGCACTAGTCACCACAGGAGGATGGGACAGCCTATGGTGCACGTCAGTGGGGAGTGAGCAGATGCTGACAGTTACTTATGGAGATCATAGGAACCCGATGTACTATGTGGAACTGAGGATATAGAAAAGAACATTGAAATATAAATTCCAAGAGAAAAAGAACAGCAGATACCTTCATGCCTAATTAGCTAATGAGTTGTATTAGCAGGGCTTGATAGTGGACACCTTACTAGAACAGAAAAGTCAATGCCTATTTCTGGGATATAAGCTTCCTTTTCCAGAACTAACTGAAGTATCTTCATAAAGCACTCCTATTTAAACACAGCTGTGTATTTTTTACACAATTACATTGCAAAAAGTGAAGAAAAGTGATTACGCATGTAAATTTTCAGGAAAGTATACAACATTATAAACTCTCATGAAGCAACTAATCTTCAACAATCAAGCTTTGTAAACGTATTTTAAGCCATGACATATTTAAATTCTGCTTTGTCCCAAAGAACTAAGCTAGATGTATTGAACCACAAAATCTACAAATGGGTTATCAGGGAAATAATTTCCTTGTAAAATTAGACTCTACACACAACTACAGATCTACTACATGCTGTCCAGAATGGAATTGTTAGTACTTAATATACAAAATGTGTCAGTAGAAGCATCTGCCTAGTGTGATGATCTTGATGGAGTCTGAATCTATTCTACCTAAATAAAACAAAATGTTCATAATCTATTCATCCTAAACCAGACCAGAGAGAATTAGTGAGAGAAAACTATACAGAAAATTGTGATGTAACTCAGAGATGATAAGAAGTGTTGCCAGCAGATGGAACATTTTCTATCATATTCCTGCAATTCGTGACTAAGGTATTAGGGCCCTCAACCATCAAGCAAGATGAGCCACCAGCAGTAAAACTAACAAGAACAGAGAGATGCTGATTTAGCAAAATCAGCTGAAAAAAAAAAAAAACAACAGCTGAAAAGCGAAATTATTCCCATGCAAAGCACTGTCTGCCAACTTACATTAAATATGTAGTTAATTTATAACTGGATTCTCTAAAGAAAGGAAATTTGTGACGATGAAGAAAAAGAAATCAGTAATGTACAAGATGTACTGAAGTAATTGATAAGCAAAATATATTTAAGGTTTCAGTTTATTTTCAATTCACAACCCCTTGCCTACCTCTGCGACATACCACTATGTTTTTTAAAGCAGATTTTTTCAGCTATCTTTCCTGTTCCAGCTATTATTAATACCATGTATTTCAGAACTGCAACCACCAGACTGAAAATTATGCAATAATGTTTCATAGTCTTCCTCACAGACTTTCTGATATTTTGGAAAACTGTAGCTCTTCAGTTAATTTCTTTGAAAGCAAGTTAGCTATATTTAGAGAGAGTACAGAAAGAATCAGTAAATGCATTTAAGCAGATGTAATTACAATGTCTATTTTTAAGTTTTAAACACCTTTTTTAAGTATTTCTTTAAGAGGGACAAATCCTGCAGGCCTTACTCCGTATACATCTCTAATGAATACTGATCTACCCAAGCCAGAAAGTTATGATCTTTTAAATATATACAATAAAGTATATTTCTAAATAAAACAAATAAAAGCATCAATCAGATCTACTTCCAAGAATATTCTCAAGTAAAGTACTGATACAGCTAGAGTCAGATTCAAAACTCATAAGGATGATAACAGAGAAAAGGAAACTAACCAGAAGAAAGCCTGCAGCTGAGCTGAGGCTCAGCCTGTCCCAAGGGTACACACTTGGTATGTACAGTTTTAGTTTGTACTTCTCTTGATTTCAATTCTAAATGTGACAAGCCTCAGCAAGTCTCATTTAGCGTTCCATCTATTAAGGAAATTGAAGATAAGTTTAACTGAAAATCATGACGTACAAAGAAAAGAGAAGAAAATAAACAATGAAGTTATTTCTATCAGTGCAATACTCATGAATTAGTGTAATAGTTCCTAATGCTAAGATGGCCTGATTTTAGATCATCTGGATTTTTGTCTGTATTACTAACAGAGCTACCACTTTTTTGCAAAGGGTTTAAATTATACTTCTTGAAAAGGAGCAATAAAGCAATATTACAGTTATAACTGTATAAGGAAAGATAAAGTAAATGTACTCTGCAAGACTTATAAAGTAAATGTACTCTGCAAGACTTATTCTAGAATTAATATTGTCTGTTAAAGATAATGAACGTTAAAACACATTTTTTATCTTTGTTAAATAATGAGTTTTCATGAAATATGAAACAACATTTTGTAGTTTTGATTTTTTTTTTCAATTATTAAAATCCCTTAAAATATGTAAATACAACCTGAACATTTTATATTTCTTCAATTAATACAGGTAAAAAAATACATTTACCACTGTACAGCTCTGCCTTTCTGTCAGTTTAACATCCATAACCTTCCATTCAAATTAAAAGAGGCCAGTTCTTGAAACCTGATGTGTAGGGATCCATTTGTCTCTAAGTTTGCAAGAAACTTAGGACATTTTATCTACTAAACCCAAATGCACTTCATTCAAGGCTGTGTTTCAAAGGCTTCATGTTTTTAGGTGTTCGTGAGGCATAGAAAAAAATATTCATTTCAATAACACTTTTAATGAGCCTTCTTACTGCTTGATAAGATTTTACATAACGTGTATTACCAGTGCGTTTTATTTTTCCTCAGAGTTCTGTGATCTCTATTAGTGTTTATAAATGTTCTAATTCAAACAACTTAATGCATTTCCCAGTGGATGTACCTATAGCTACCAGTCCATTATGTTTTACAAGGGCTCACACAATGTCTGAGTCCAGATTACAATATTCTTATTGGCCTTGAACCAATCTGGAAAGGAAAGGTTTAGCTATGCAATTTCATTCCAGAACACTTCTAAGTAAGTTATTGATTGAATTCAGAATTCCTTCAAGACTTCAGCTGCTGTGTCAGACCAACGTGCACCCAATGACTTGGATAGAAATAAACTTCCTATAGATGGCCATATTAAGATGTTATAAGAGTATTCTAGCATATATTTCTCATGTATGCATTTGAGAACACACAGTTTGACATCAACATTGACATTTCTTTTAACTAGGATAAAGACAGAATCCACCGTAGCTCAACAACAGTGAGAAACAGCTTAGGCTTTGATCATCTGTAATGTGAAAAGTGAACTTAAAAGTTCACATGGATACAGAGAAAGAAACAGAAGAAAAAAAAAATAATAGATGTGTATGGAAACAGACAAGGGCATGCTGGACTAAATATGTTAAATCGTCACCTTTTGTTGTTGTCTAGCCTAGGAACAACAATTCACTTCTGGGACCAAAATCACAAAGTTATTGAAATATACATTCAAAAACTACTGGAGGCTAACTCACATATGACAAGAGTATTCCTTTGTTGCCCATCTCACTCTTACTCAGTGCTTCATTGGCAGAAATTCTGGCTATGCTATCTCCGTGCCTCATCTGAAAACACTGGACAACTTGGTGAATCCCAACACGTCCCAGATTGACTTCTCCCCATGAATCTGCATACTAAACAAATTTCACTAATACTTTGCTGAAAATCAAGATGATTTTTGAATTGGTTATATGCTGAAATTGTACATACTCTGAGGAAACCTGGGTGGATTGTCGTTGACATCAGTGAGTGTGATATTTACAGTTGTTGACCCTGACAGCCCTCCGACCTGCCCAGCCATGTCTTTGGCTTGAATGACGACAGAATAATGCTCTCTGGCTTCCCTGTCCATGTTGTGCAAGGCAGTCCTGATGACTCCTGTGATGGATAGAAAACAAACAAAAGAAAGAAAGATCAGGATTAGCTTGTTCGAGCAAGAAGAAAGGTTAAGCAAAACCTTTATTTTCAGGCAATGTGGAGCAAGGCAGATTTTCTGAAAATGTAACACTTTTCCACACTGAAAATAAGCTGGGTTTAGTTGTTTGTGTCATACACATATACATAAAACAATGACAGACATTGCTAGACTATCAACTTGCTTGAAGACCATAAAATCATATACTGAACAACTACTATATTAACAAAAATTAATCCAACTCATATAACATTTTTAGTCAAAAGATACATTGCCAAAACTTCAGTGTTTTCTCATATAATTGTTTAAACAGCTGCCTAATAGAAGTCTTAACAAATAGGAACTCTTATCCCACTGAAGAAGACAAATTCCTTTTAAAAGAAAATATGAAATGCTCTAGCAGTTCTTTTTAAAATAGAAATTGCTCCTGAATATCTTCAGTGTACGTAGCAAGGGCTCCCATATATCCCACAAGAAGACAGGAAGTTCATATTAAAGAAGATATCTCCCTGTCTAAAGTGGTGAGGAAAAGAACTTCAATTTAAATACAGCCTTAATTTTGCATCACATTTGTTAGGCAACACTGTGACCCTGTTATCCGAGTACGTTTCAGCTATGTTTCAAATATTTATCCATCTTTACTAAGAAAGGAAAACAAGGGAGAAAAAATAAAAGATGTAGAAATCATAATCACCACATTTCTTTTATTAAGCAAAGAAGTTTTGCAAGAAGTTTGGCTACTATGTCAAAAATCATGTGCACCATGTGGATGTTTAGATCTATTGGAATGGAGTTGAGAAGGACAAATGGCTCTGGACTTCTGACCTGCTAAGCTGAGTCATACCTATTTCCATCTTAAAACTATGTGAAGTGTGTTCTCCTACATAGAAGGCTGTCCCAGAACACACTTTTTCTTGGATAACTTTAGACAAGAAGTTACGACTCTCAATCACACTATTTTTTTTTTTTTTTTCCCTTCTGACAATTTCTACAGTCTTCTACAATTCTTCAGTGGTCACAAAGCACTGTATTTTCCAATTTGAATTTCTCTTCATTGACAATGGATGACCAGAAACTTACATGCATTCCAGATGAGATTTTATCACCACCTTTTCAAATGACAACTTTTTTTTCTTTTTTCTGGATCATGTTACACTGGTCACTCTTCTATGTGCCCATGACATTTTCCCCCAATGACACTTCCACATTAATGAGACCAGAGCTACTGTAGAATCATAGAATAACTTAAGCCAGAAGAGACCCATAAGGGTCATCTAGTCCAACTCTCTGCTCCTCACAGGACTAAGTAAAACTAAACAGTATGACTAACAGCTTCATCTAGGTAGTCCTATAATTAGTTGTGCAATGTGGCCTTTGCTGTGTAACACTATTAGATTTCATTATGTTCCTCTTGTTCTTGCCCTCCAGGACATAAGCTTTTTCCTCTGTAGTGACAATAACTCACAAATTTTCACAATCAGGAAATGTCTCTATGACAGTCCTGCATTTATCCTCAAAACATCAGACAAAACTGACTGAGAACAACATGGAAAAACTGATGTGTCTGTTATTGTGGATAGCTTCTTTTCTTTCCTTCTATGCAATGTCTTGGAATTTGAGAGAGCTCTGAAAAGAATTTTTTTCTCTTTTTTTTGGCAAGTTTTACGTCCTTCTCGAGTCAGGATCCCTGAATTCATTCCTGATATTGAACTGCAGTAAATTCCTTTTTTTCTTCTGTACTCTGTGGCGTCTGACAATGTGTGTTACCCCATTATTTTTTTTTTTTTTTTCATTCTGTGAAGAGCCACTTTTACTTGCATGCAAGAATAGCTGTAACAGAAGACTCAACTATAACTGCAACTGTAAAAATCAGGACTATTTAATTCAGGTGCAGACAATTATTAAGAAAATGTCTGTCTCAGCCAAGTGCCTAACTATGCATTTATAGAACTGTTTAACTATGTACTTACCTGGCAGTCTATTACACTTAAGTAATTTATCTTACTACTCATACAAAATAAGAACCTATTTTAGATTCAGTAACCACTGCAGAATTTTAGTCAGCTTTATCTTACAGCCTGCTCCTGCGTGATGTGTGAATGGAAACTTCCCAGAATAAATCATGGTTCATTCCAACATTTGGTGCTCAAAGGTTTTTTATCTAGCAGGAAAAAACAAAACAAACAAAACAAATAAAAACACACACAACCCAAACAAACAAACAAACAAACAAAACACACCACCAAGCAAACAAACAAAAACCACAAACAAAACCTACAAAAACTAACAAAACTCCATTTTAATGACACATTAGTTTCTCATGGGCAATTTAATTTTTTGCTTGGAAAATTTCCATTCTGGTTTTAGATCATGAGCAAGGGTCAACAGAGATTTTATCAAGGAACAGTAGGTCATACTAGATCCCTCATATACTAAAAATTTATAAATCTGTCTTGTCTTGTCATTATCACAACCACTAAATTGTTCAAACCTAATATTAAATACCTATTTAATAACTAATTATATGTGTGATTTTAATAATTACTGAGGCAAGTAAACTGTTGGAGATTGTAATTTCATTGATATGACTTTTACTTTGTGAATAAAAGCTCTATTTTTATCCTTGCTTTGCTTTAGGCTATGTAGTTAACTTGTTTTATTTTAACTTAATATTCTGTGAAAATATTGTATATATTAAAATACATTTATAAATATAATATTATTCTACCTTGCAAGAATTAGACACATTCCTTTTAAGTGAAAACAGTATATTTTTTGTGGATTTTGCATTTGAAGATAAATATTGAGCCAACAAGTCAGCAGATGCACTTCTTTTTTCTTAAAACTCCAAAATAAACTTCCAAAGTAAACTTCAGATTTAGAACTCCCAATAGACTATGACTTGGATTTGTGATTTAGATCAAACTAACTGTAAACAAAATGTGCAATACAGAGATTATAGTCATACTCCACATTCTGAATGCTTCTATAACACAGAAGTTTTTAATATAGGCCTTTGAGTCAGATCTGCTTTATGTAACTAACATTATACATTTTGTTCCTTCATAGGGACATCACTAGACAATTCATGGCTAAAAGTCAAAGCACAACAGAAATTACAATTAATGGTCAATTTTCTTCAGGGGTCATGTTTGTCATACTGAAAGACACCATGATCTTTCTTAAGGAAAAGTTTCATTGGCATAAAATACATGAATCCAACATTGAAACATGATTGCTGTAATAAAATAGAAAATGCTGAAAAATATTTTTAAAATAAAATGGTAAAGGTTTTTAAATAAGTAAGTTAGAATATTGTCCATTTGATATTCAAAGAAGGGGAGGAGTAACAAGATTGATTAAAATTATAACCCCAGGGGGATGACTAACAGTCTGAATTTACAAAATGAAAAACTCTTGTGCCAAAGCCTCCTGAATTAAGGAATCAGAAGAGAGCTTCACTGAATGGAAAATACACTAATTTACATGGCAATTGCATGGACACCAAATGTAATCATAGCACCTTCCACTGGTTTCATAATGAAAAGCACATTCAAATGAATTTGCTGCCTCCCAGACAGCAGACAAGAAACTCTAGTCTAGCATATGCAGTTTCTGCAAACCAAAGGAATACCTGTCCCAGAAATACGAAGGCAAGTGACCACCCAGTTTGAGCATCAAGCCAATATTTTTCCTCTCGCCAATAGTTACAGCATACATACAAGGGTGCCAGGTTTTCAAGCTCTGTTGTAGTATAGTTCACTGTATTTTATATTTCTTTCAGCCTCATTCAGGCTGCTTTAATTATTAATTATTAATTGGGATATTTTTTCCACTTAAGTTTTGTACTTGTCTCATTGTCTGCAGATTGCCGCTACTTCCAAATCACTACGCTATAGAAGAGGTATGTTCTGGATTTAGTGACAATAGATTGTGGGTTCTTTCCACTGTGATTTCTGTCATTCCTGTAAACATCAGCTTCTCATTTTGGCCTAGACATCTGCATCAATCCTTTCAAATAATTTGCCACTAAAACAAAGTGACTTTTTTTTTTCCTGTTAGAAATGTAATTATCTAATCACAACCCAAACCAACCTATGTCCTATGTGACTCTGTACAGCTGTAAAAGGTACAGGTGTCTTTTCATTTGTTCTGTTGAGCTGTACAGACATAGTTCTACTGTGTGAGGACCTCTGTGCAGGTTAGACCATAAACCTGAGTTTACATGCACAACTCCAGTGGTATCTAGCAGGCTGCATGTCTGCAGCTTGAAGAACTGTGTATAATTTTTTGTTTGTTTGTTTAATTTGGTTCCAGTAAGATGTACAGTATCAAGTCATATCTTTTCTAGTCAAAGGAAACCAGCTCACATAACCATCTACACAAAACAGTCATGAACTGGACTACAAAACAAGTGATGTTCAGCTTCCAAAAATACTTTTAGGTTAAGAAAGAAGCCAGTGGTGGGCAGCCACCACTTCACAGCCCAAGAGGTGGGAAACAGTCACCTGAGACAGAAACCTGGCTTGCTTTTTTTCCTATTTTTTTTCCCCAACTCATTACTATTAAACACATTACATGGCTTAACAACTCATTAGGTACAGTGTTTTTAATCATTTGAATCCTTAAAATTTAGCCTCTTTTTAAAGCAACAATCATCACTTTGGAAAGAAATGTAAGTATAGCTTAGGTTTTTAGTATAGACTATGCAACCTGCTACATCCACAGTCAAAACACATTCTTCCAAAATACTGAGATATCCACTTAATGGTGAATTCTTTGTCTAAGAGATTCACTGTTAAAAGCTAGATATGACCACTAGGCCTCCCATAGAATTCAGGCCATTAACTGAACCAGCACTGTACTGAACCTAGCAGTTCAGTTTTGAGTAAAGCATGTCCTCCTGAAAGCATGTAATTTTGAACTAAAGTGATCAAGAGGTAGAAAATATCACCTATTTCCTTGGGTGAATATTCCAGTCATTAATCATAAAGTCAAAGGTCTACCCTTTATTTAGTAATGTGCACTTTCTATTTCAAACCATTGACTCTTATTGCCCTCTTTCAGATCATTAGTTGCTACTAGTTCTCCTTGTAAAGGTGCCACTATATTCTCATGAAGCTAATTTTTCTGATCAACTAAATAGTGAAAAACTTTCCACTCTAAAGCTTTTCCTTCCACTCAGTGTTCTTTGCTCTCTATAGCTTTCTAAAATTTTGTAGTAACAAAACCAAATGAAATTAATATTTCAGTAACGCTATGCCTCTTCTCCTCCCCCAACTTCTGATGTAAATCTAACATTCCTAATATTTTTACAATATATAGATAATCTATTTAAGGGTTGTGTTGGGCTTTGTTGTTGTTATTGTTGTTGTTGATCATTACTGCTTTGAAAATTCATTCTGAGCTTCTTTATTGTTGGTTTGCATAGTTATGATTCTCCTGGATATATCTCCACTCCCTTCTGTTCTAATTCTAGGACTGCATTTACTGCATTGAGTGATACAGGTTATCAAACAATCTGCATTATTTTGACAGAGTGCATTGTTCTCATCTTTATTCATCATTCTGCCAGTTTTGTGTCATCCAAAATTTTTTATCAAGGGTAGTCTTGTAGACGTTTAATCTTAGAGACCAACGTAAGAGTTGGTCTTAGTGACCCCTGTAGAGCTTTGGTGGAATCGCTTCCTTTCATGATGATTCTGCTTTGATGACTCCTTTTTCCTACCTGCCAGGTAGCCAGTTTATAGTTTTAATATGTCCTTTGTTGCTACTACTGATTGCTATTTATTTAGCTAGAATGGCATGTGACATGGCAGTTACCTTTTTCAATATAACTTGTCATTTCATAAAACAAAGAAATCAGATTTCTTTACCTATGACCTTTTTTCCAGAAAAACACATGGAAAAAAATGTTATTTTCTTTTCTTTTATACATATAATTTTTTTTTTTTTTACTGGCTGAATTCTTTGTTTTCTCCTATATTTTTCTATTTGCCTACATTTGTGAGCTACATGTTACAGATATCATTCTGTTTGGGCTTTCAAAAAAACTGGCTCATATTATGCAGATTTCCTTATCTACTTCTTTATTTGGAGACAGTCTACCATCATTCCTAGGTTTTGGGATTAGACAGTTATAGTTCTCCATTAATCTAATCCTGTTCCTAGAAGAGTTAAAATTTCAGAGTGAAAAACAGGAAAGTTTTACCAATTTTCTGATGTGCATATTCTGGAAAGAGTACAAAAAGGGCTAATTCCTTCATTTTCAGAAATTATTTATCAGTATGTTACATCCTGAAAATATGCAAGTTGTTTCTTTTGAATTATAAATTGCACATAAGTTCCTATAAATTTTCAGGCAGCAAAATAGAGTTAAACATTCTTTCAAGCAAAATGCATATGTGAGTGGTTTTGACATCTCCCAAAATTGCCTCTCTGTTATTTAAGATTTTAATTTTTTTTCACACAGAACTGTTGGAGATGAAGTATGGAGAAGTAGAAGAAAACCATAAAGATATACTTTGACCTGAATAAAAATTATTCTTGTGTCTAGCAGCAACATGCCACTATATACTAATCCTCTGTATAATCATTTATGATGAACTAATTCAGTTTATAACAGAAGTTTCTTCACTGTTTCTGAACCAACTTGTGATTTCCATGGAAATTAATATGAATTAGTGGCATTTCTGTAGTTCTGAGAAACACATGGGTCAGAGTAACCAGGGCTAAATGGTCAGTTTCTCCAATACTTAAGCATGATATTAAACACAGCTATGAAATATACCTAGATACATACATACGTGACTAACAGATATCTTAATACTGCTTAGATATTGAGCACTTCTCCATAACAGATTACTTGCCAGGTAGGCAAGCAGAGGAACCAAGCAAACGATGCAAATATGAAGATAAGGCAAGGGCAAAGAATGCTGGAAGGGAGGAAATTATTCATTAATGTGATTTCTTCAGATGTAGACTTCTTACAGGTGTATTTAGTCCTTGATGAGAAGGAACAACCTCATGACGCCAGACGAACAAAACAATTAAGTAAAAAAGGGGTGCATTCAGTAACCTCTTAACATAGCAGATGGGAGTTAACTACAGGAATCTTCTCAAAGGAAATCTCATTTGACAAGAAAGAGCTTAAAACTATTTGAAAACTAATAAATACAAGCTTGAAAATACTCCTCTCTTAAAACAGAAATAGTATTTACTGCCAGTCTCAAACATTCCTTCTTGTAATGTGACTTACCTGATGGCCAACATAAAAATGTATTTATAGCTTAAATGAACATGACAAAGTAAGACTGCTGAAGGTTAGAGCTGCTAATGTGTCACTCAAAATTACTCCTTATTACTTCCTTCACAATGGAAAGAAAAACAAAAATGAAGCCACAGATATTACTTCATATTTCTCATCAACTATTATTAAACCAGACTCTTATGCAAATTAACTTTTTTTTTTCTTTAGTAAGTCTTGGCTAAGCAAGCCTTCTTACTAAAAACAGACCAAGGTTTTATCTGGTGGTTGTGCTCTTTTGTCCCTGTGATACTTACACATTACACACCCATGAGCACTCCACTTAACCACAATGTTTCATTGACCCATGCATAACACATTAAGGACCTTACAGCAATATAGCATAATTTGTAACTGTTATAAGTCACTAAGAGCACAACCTTAATCAGCATTTAATTATGCTTATTTGTAAAGTCCAAATGTTATGCAATGAGACTGGTGTCAATATGAAAATGTAAAACACTTTCTCCATGTCTCCTGAGTACCTGAATTACAATTAAACCATTC
>NW_008627686.1:36359-46492 GCF_000691845.1 Merops nubicus
AGTGGTCATGCAAGCTAATGTCTGTTAAAACCAAAATCCAATTCAACACAATCATCAGCAAAAATTCTTTATTTTGGAAAGTGCTTTACTGTTAGATTTAGCATATCAGAGAGTAAATATATGTATATATATCTGTTACAACAACTATCTTACTAATATGATTAATTGGTTTCCTTACATGTCCTTCAAAGAAAAATCCTAGAAACAAAATATTACTGTAATGTTGTCTTAAAAAAATACCCAAAACATTTTAACCAATAAAAAATTATAAATTCATTGAAAACTTAGTATTTGTAAAAAATCCCAACCTATTCACAGAATGAAAAATATTACTTTGAAGTCTGTATAGGAGAAAAAAAAAATGTCTAAGAACTTTACTCTGGATCAGCAGAATGCTGACTAATGAACCATGGCAGAACACACGTAGATATTTTTTAATACCAAAAGTGTGTCTGTGGTATCATTAAGTGCACCAAAGTTTTCATAATTTTTTTATGCACATAAAGATGATGATATTATATAGATTAAATTGAAAGACATTATAAAATGAAACTTCTAAAATGTGTGTTTTCTTTCTTAGCCCAAACACCCAAAAATCTTTCTCTATTAGGTGACATAATAGGTAGCTATTGACTTCTGCTGAGATTCAATCAGGATTTATTGACCTGAGAGTTAGATATTGATCTAGTCAGAGAAAAGATAAATCTCTGCTTGGAGGTACAATAAACCTTACAGGTGTCTGAAAACAGAAGTCTGTAACATTCCATTCTTACAGGTGCACTGCTATAAAGAAAATGACTACTGAGTTAGTGGAGTAATGTAGGTTGCTGAAACGAAGCATCCTCACACTACAGTAAATTAAAAACCATTAGGATATGGTCACACAGAACCAATAATCACTATTCCACGACAGGACACAATTTCATAGAATCATAGAATCATTAAAGTTGGAAAATACCTCTAAGATCATCAAGTCCAACCGTCAACCCAACACCACCATGAGCACCAAACTATTTTCCCAAGTGACATGTCCACACAGTTTTTGAACCCCTCCAGGGATGATGCCTCCACCACCACCCTGGGCAGCCCATTCCAGTGTCTAACCGCTCTCTCAGTGAAGAAATTCTTCCTAATATCCAATGAAAACCTCCCCTGGCACAACTTGAGGCCATTTCTTCTTATCATTAGTAACCTGGGAGAAGAGACCAACACCAGCTTCACTACAACCTCCTTCTAGGTAGTTGTAGAGCAATAAGATTACCTCTCAGTCTCCTCTTCTCCAGACTAAACAACCCCAGCTCCCTCAGCCAGTCCTTATAAGGGATGTTTTCCAGCCCTCTCACCAGCCTCGCTGCCCTTCTCTGGACCTGCTCCAGCACCTCCATGTCCTTCTTATCCTGTGGTTCCCAAAACTGGACACAGGACTTGAGGTGCACTCTCACGAGTGCTGAGTCCAGAGGCATGATCACCTCTCTGCTCCTGCTGGTCACACCATTTCCTGTGCTGCAGCATCAGCACACACTCATCCCTGCTCCCACAGCCCATCCATCCCTCCAACACCCCCAGGTCCTTTTCCACCAGGCAGCTTTCCAGCCGCTCCTCCCCAAGCCTGGAGCATTGCCTGAGGTTGTTGTGACCCAAGTGCAGGACCCAGCACTTGGCCTTGTTAAACCTCATACAGTTGACCTCAGCCCATTGCTCCAGCCTCTCTAGATCCCTCTGCAGAGCCTTCCTCAAGCAAATCAAGACTCCCACTGAATTTTGTGTCATCTGCAAATTTACTGAGGATGTACTCAATCCCCTCATCCAGGTCATTGGTGAAGATATTAAACAAGGGGGGTCCCAAAACCGAGCCCTGAGGGACACGGCTCGTGACTGGTCACCAACTGGATTTAACTCCACTCACCACAACTCTCTGGGCTTGCCCATCTAGCCAGTTTTTAACCCAGCCAAGAGTCCACCTGTCTAGGCCGTGAGCCGCCAGCTTCTCCAGCAGAATGCTGGGGGAAATGGCATCAAATATCTTACTGAGCTCCAGGTTTAATGAAGTCCAATTTAATAAAGTTGTTTTGGTTTTTTTTATATAACAATATATTGTTTTGCGAGGTAGTCAGCCTCTGCTGTACATACTACCACTGAACACCTCTTGGTTTGAAACTGAAGCCTGTCTTCATTTGAAATCATTTGGAATTTAGATAAAGCACAAATTTCAAAAATCCAAGCACAGACTTCCATTGGAGGAATAACTCCAATGTTTTGTTGTCAGCCCTGTGAAAGGCAGGACTTTGTGACAGTTCTCACCGACAGTGAGGAAAGCTATATAAATTTATGAATCAAGTCACAAGTACCACAATTTTCTACACCATATATTACAAAATCTGAGTTCTGTAAATAAAGGAAAAAAAAAAAATCAAAAGATCCTCTTTTTTTTCTCTTCAGGTCTACCATTCTTATCTAATAATTGAAAAATGCAGTAGCCTTTGTTTTGTACCTTCAGGTTTCTGTGAGTTCTCTGAGAAAATAAGGAAACCTATCAGCTCACAACTTGATTTCCTTAATCAACCAGCAACTGGTTTAATAAACTTCAGTAATCCACATGTCCCTTTCTAATGAATGCAGCATTTTTATAGCTACCTAACAAATGTACAAATGCACCTTTTCAAGCTCTGTTTAAGACACAACAATTTGATTAAAGATCAAAGGATCAAGTGTCTCAAAACTTTACACAAAATATTTTAGGATATTGTTGAAAAAGAGTAAGGAAAAACAGAATGATCAAAAATGAAGAGCTGATATATGGATTTTTTACAGCTAGAAATATTTTTGAAATTTTAACAAATGAAATAAAAATGCTAACAAAATTCCACCTGCCTTTTTTAAATAAGGTTTTCCTAAAACTCATGTTTTAAATGAGCTTACTTGCCTAGGTAATTAATTTGTGTTCTACACAGGGCAATAAAAACAAACAAACAAACAAACAAACAAACAAAAAAAAACAATGGCAGTGTCAGAGACCATTTTTTCCTCCTCTAGCTTTCCAACTAGTGCAAATACTTGCCTTATGAGGACCTGTAATCATTCAAAAAAAGTGAACTTCAATAAATACCCTCTGTCTGTCCTTTCTGAAGAACATAAAGATTTCAAAAATGATTTCTCATTTCTCCTTTTCAGATCAAAAAGCCACAGTAGGATAACACAGACAAAAGGTAATAGGGCTACCCTGATTTACAACTTGTTACAAAGACTCAGCATTTGTTTACCAACTTTATGTTCTAACTAGTAATGTGAACATTTGAACATATTCAAATGAAGCTGTGGAACTATCACTAGAAAATAAACTTTCAATAAAAAGAAGCAAGACTGCTTTCTTTAACATGGTTGACCTTAAATTAGACTTTTATTGTACCTTTTGAATACAAATTACATAAAATAAATTATTTACTCTTTTGCTAACATTTCGGAAAAGTGAGGATGCTTCTAAAAGTTCACAAGGAAGTAGGCTGTCTATTTAAAATTAAATCCTTCCCTTTAAGTACCTATTCCAAGGCTAAATTATTATTCTTGACCTAATTGTTCTTGAACACTGTCACAGGCTATATAATTACACCTTCTTTCTAATTATTTGGACAAAATAAAACAGATTCATCATTATACCAGTTTTCACTCCGAGTTTCTTTCACCCTTTTTCTTAAACCAAATGAAACCCAGAAACTTATTTTCCTGGTGTTTTCTTTATTTAGGTTCATGGAAGTCTTTCTTCTAAATTTAATCTACAATAGAAGGCATTTCTCTGTACATTTATCTCAATTTTCTGAATCCCCAGAATGACCCGAGGTAACATGAAACAGTAAAGCAATTTACATGTACCTATATACACAGGACCTGATATGTAAACAGAAAAGAACATTTCATCTCATGTACCAGACAAGAACCTGTAAAAATCCACGGTATCAGGAGGCCAGCCATAGGGAATCCTAATCAGAGTAGACAGGAGTTTTCCTTCTGCAGAAGATGCAGTAATTATGGCTTGTCATGTTTGGAATTGTCAAGTGGGTTTTTTTGTCCTCTCTTTTTAAGATCTCTTTAAAGTATATACATGGTGAAGGTGAACAGGATCTCACATTGTTGCGTATTTCCGCATACTTCAAATCAAGATAATGAAGCTATGCTGACTTAACATTGGTAAAGAATCTTATCTTTTATTTTTAGGCAAAAAGCTTCTTACCACAATTAGGGCTAAGTTGTCAAGCTAGTAATCTAGTTGATGAGTTTTTGCTCTGCAGGTGTTAATGGCGAGAGGAGCTCGTATCAGAGGACTGTCTTATGTAAGCAAGGTGGCTGTTACAACTCCTGAGAATTTGGCCAAAAATTACACTTTGTTTATGTCATAATGCTTCTAAAATCACAGCTGAAAAGTTATATATATACACATTTATTTCTGTATCTGTGTTTTAAGGTCAGGAATAGGAAAACACTGCAAGCCTATTTAGGCCATTCACTTCATTTCAGGAACAAAGAGAATTCAATTCAAATATCTCTACCTCTACTACCAACACTACATTTTATTTCATGTTTAAATTTTAGATTGCCCAGAGCCTTTTACCTTCTTGTCTTACTGGAGAAAGCCCAGCAGACAAGCAAAACTGATTATCTGCTACAGGCACAAAGAGATGCTCCAATATACAACAAGTAATAATTATAGAAAGAGACTTTACAAGCAGTGTACTTCTGCTAATGAAACTCTCATGGAGAAATTTGGAATTTTATCTTCTGAAACAAGCTGTAAGTAAACTCCCTAATGCTCAGCTGTTGTAAATTAACCTAAACATTGAAAATTAAGTAAGTCTAAGTCAGAAAATATCAACAAAGAAAAATGTATTTCCTGGAGCTAGTATAGTTATTTGCAAAACTTAAGTTGTACCTCAAGGGAAAGTGAAAATTAAAATGAAGCATGCATATTTTAAGGTATTTCATATAATGTATAAGTGATACATTACAATAATACAGTATCACTTCTGGCTTTTTATGAGCTCTATTGCAGAATTTTTTTACAGAAAAAGTGCAGAACAGACTTTTCTCAACAAAGTTCTAAAAAGTTGTTTATCAAATGCACAAAGATATTTATATCCTTAGAGTCTTAAGATAATTTAATGCTTTACACATTTATTACACATATACCTATATAACATATATATGCATATAAAACATATATACACATATATTAAGAACATGGCTATATAATTTTCCTTTGAACAAATTAATCTCTTTTCAAGAACAAGATATTAAAAATTTCTGAAAGCTCTCTCCAAGCATTAAATTTATTTTTGGTCTCATTCTGGGGGAAAAAAAAAAAAAAAAAAAAGGAAGATAGAAAAATAGCTTTCTTTACAAGATAGCAAGACAATATAGAAAAAAGTTGTAATTTTCAAACAAATGCCCGAAACAGTCATTTAAAAACATGGCCTGCAACTGAGCGTGCCCACCTATCCCTGAGAAATTGTACCTAACACTGGGGATTGACTTCAAAATATTGACTTTATCATTAGTTTCTTGCAACTTAAAAAATTATTGTCAGGAGAATACAATGTTTAAAGATTCAGTTTCGCTGTGTAAAACAGGGTAAAGTGATTAGCCTTGATAAACCCCACAGTGTGAAAAAGAGACATCACTTATTCTGTCATATCTTGGATAAAGATATCACTTATTAACTATTGATAATTTTTGACTGCATAAATAATACCAACCAAATGGTTAGCAGAACATTTAGGACCACAGTCCAGAGCGACCAGTGGTGACCTACTGTTTGGCAGCCAGTCCATCTTCCTCATCAGTGCCAGGTGAGAATCATAACCAGGGACTCCTGGGGAGTGAATGGATGCCCGTGACAGAACTACAGCTTCACAGAGCACTAGGTGAACTGACCATTTCCTGCACATGTTTCTAGCCCAGACTTCCTCTGAATTTTTACATGCACTACAGTCATGATGCACAGCACATACCTAATGATGATCTGGCCAGCTGACATTGGAGCAACCATTCTGACCCATAGCTATTTTTTCTTTGCATTTTCAAGCTCTAGAAAGGTGTTGCTCAGAGTATGACTGCTGCAGTTCATATATAGAATACCATTACATCTTGAAGAGTCCAAAGATACAAAATTGTCTTCCCTTGCAAAATCTGTGGGCTGAGCTCTGTGTATTTTGTTAATTCTCACTATTTATTCATGCTTTACATATCTAACACAGAAGGAACATTTTTTAAAGTCATCCCAATTCCACACAGGCATTCCTAGAGACATTTTTGGCAGCTATTACTAGCAAAGTACTGAAGGCATGTCTGTGTATGACAGTCCTGCATAAACACTATAAACTCTCATAAATTGGTCAAAATGAAATTTCATTTTCTGTTTTAAGACTATTTTTATAATACATGTATATAAAAAGAATAACTTGTCAGCACCTGGATTTATGAATTAAATCTATATTCTCTAGTGGCAGAAAGATCATCTTGTTAGTGATATACCTGTTTACTGAATGCAATATTCAAAGGGACATACTGATCAAACAGTAAGGAAATATATGAAGAACTTAACCTTCCCTCAAACTCCAAAAAGTTTAAATTTTCCTCCACCTCCATGTATTATCTTAAAGGTTGAATTCCAGAGCTTTATTTTAGTCCTTCCATGAACAGTGATCCACAGACTGGAGTCTTGTTTCTCCATGTTGTACTATGGAGGATTCAAATATGAAGTAGAACATTTCCTAATTACCTGTGGATGCATGGCTATAAGTTTCAGAAATAGTCAAAGTTACATACATGAACTATTCTACCACTGCTCCTCTAACCACCAGCCAAAACTTCCAGTTTTGCTTTCAGACGTGTTTGAGCCCTAGTGAATTGTCCCATTAAGCTATTTCCAGCCTTCCATGTCCTGACAACTGTATTGTGATTGTCTAGCTATTGCCAGTACAGAACATAATAAAGTGAAGATTATCTGCCTCTAAAAATTGCTTTCCATGGACGGACCCTTGTGGTCTCTGACATTAAACACAAACTCCCTACACAAAAAAAAACATGCCAATCTTGTGATTTCTCACTGTGTACTTGGAGAACAAGCGCAATTTCCAACAGCTGGACATCAAAAGAGAACTCCAACATGACATATAACAAATAATCTAGATAATTTAACAAGGATTGTCATGTAAAGGTTCATTTTATGTAATTTTATTTGGAAAAGTCTTCAGAACTATTTGCTTGCAATGGTTGGGAAGAACACTGACTATTGGTAGTCACGCTGCCTGGTGAGGCTCAGTATAGCAGTGCAGGCACAACACAAAAGGCAAACATTGCACACTTGAAAACTGAAGGCAAACTGAGACCTGCTTGATAAGTCCTCCATATATATATGTAATCTCTCCCTTTGGAAAGGCACTTCAGAAAACCTGTATCACAATATTGTGTCAGCAACTTCTGTGTTATTTTTCTTTCAGCAAATATACTTTTAAAAGCGTCAGCGCTGCAATTATAACCTTAAGTCTGAAAGCTATGCAACAGCTTTTTTAACTTATGCCTCATTATTAAGGCTACACTTTCTCTGGAGGAAATATGGTCTGTTTTTAGTGGTACAAAACAGAAAACAAAACAACACATCATTACATTATGCATATATTTTAATGGGCAGTACCAACCAAAGGATGTTGTCTGATGATCTGGAAGGGCTTAGGCAAATGCTTAAGAATTTTCACCAACTTTCAATGTCCTTCAGGTTTACTCTGAGCAATTTTAAATAACAGAGGGTCATCTGTGAACAGCTTATTCAGGAATACAGCTCATCTCAAGAAACCCACTGAAATCTTCTGAAACACTTAGTAGAGATTTTTTTTTTTTTTTTTTCATGTAAGAACTCATATTTAGATAATTGAATACTACAACAGGTCAATGACTGAATATTTCTGCATTGGTAAAAGAGACGGTTTTTTGTCTTATTTTCTTCTGTGGTTACCTATCATAGTTTTCAGCATGGTGATGTTCCCACTTCCCTGCTTACAAAAAGTAAAATGAGCTTAATACAATGAGCTTCTTTGAGCAAGGCAAGTACTGAGTCTGGCATACAATGCAGTAATTTTCAATAAAGGAATCAAAAAGAAGGAATCATCAAAAAGAGGAAGAGAGAAAAAGTGTATGCAAGTGTGTGTGTGTTGAATTCATTCCTCCCTTCTTATGAATCATGAAAAGAATGATCAAAGGAACAGATTTATCGTATGATATTCTAGCTTCCACTTTTCAAATTAACATAAATGAGAATCTTACACTGAAAACAACTCTGCAAATGAAAAACAAAGAAAAAAAAAGAAACCGATTCTTAATCAGGGCTGCCAACTGTCCTGGTATTTTTTTTCCAGATATGTTCTGCATACCTCTCTGAAACTTTATCCAGACAGGCTTTAAGAATTCTGCATTTTTCCCAGATAAAATCTAATCTAATATTTTCTGGCAGATTTAACCAGCTGATGCTTCCAATGGGATGTCCCACACATCCCACTTTGTATTTACTATGGGTGTACTACACAGGTGGTAATAAGTACCTACGCAGCCAGTTTTATACATCCAGGAGTAAAGAGACCTTCCACGGTAAATTAACTCTTTACATACTCTGTAGTTTAGTGCATCCTGAAGGTAATGAACTTACTGACCATGATCAGAGCAACTACATTACATATGTAGGCACCTGGCACAGATGAATATGTATTTCTGGAAATGTCAGATGGAAACATGAGATCCCTTCTCCCACTGTGTGTTTGCTGTCACCTACTGGTTTTATGTTTTCTTTACTTACTTTTCCCAGTAATCCATTTGACCCATTCATCCACAGATAGCTCAGGAGCAAGCATATTCACTCCAGTCTAGGCTAATCCTGCATCTCAAGAGAACACTCCTTCAGTCACCTCAACAGCACTGAGTTATTTTTGCTCTGCTATGTAGCAGATTTTAAAAATAGAAAAGTTTGAATTTCACATTTTTTTAAGAAGTAGCATACATTTTCCAGAAAAAAAATAGTCACTTTTCCTATGAGCTAAGGAGGGAGTAATCCACCATGAGAATTACTGGGACAGCAATGAAAACAACAGTCTCTATCATCTGTCCTCCAACACATTTACCAGCCTGAATTATTCTTGAATGTCTATATTGATACAACCTAAGAGAACCGAGCACCAAGTCTTATTGCCATAAACAGATCCACCAAGTATAAAGTAAAAGAATTACAGAGAAATAAGTCTTACTGTACTAAGGAAAGATAAACTATATTTGCAACGCTATGGACACAAGATTATCTAAAATGCTTTAAAGACATCCAGTAAAAAGTTGGCATTTCTTAATCAGGCAATCTATCCCAATCCTTTAACAGTCCCATTATAATTTCCTGTAATGAGTAGCCTGAACCTTTCTATCTACTAATAAGAAAAGTTAATTTGATATCTTATTTTGCAGTGTACCAGATATAACTATATTTCACCCTCTCTACAGTGGTGGTAACTGACAAGAGTTTACTGTACCACACACTACATTCTTACACACAGCTGTTGAGCAACACTGAAATAGTTTTTCAGACCATTAGGTGCATTCCCCACCTAAAAGACTGAGAAGCTGCTAATAACACAGAGATAATTCAAACTAATACATGCAGGTGCAAACCTGTCAAATGGCAAAACACTGCAAGGATAATGGGTTTTCAGTCATCACTTACAGTCCTGTGCTTGAATACAGTGTTTGTGTTTGGTATATATTTCTGCTGTGCAGCTGGCGTATTATTGCCCCACAATAACAGAGTATTTGCAGAGCCAGAAGAATGAAACCAAATTCTGTTAAATAAACTGACTTCAGCAAGGAATTCTAGAGGGAAAGGAAGGAGGAGTCACCACATTTTTCGACGTTAAATGGTATGGTTTATCTGGAATAAACCATGTAACTATGTTTACATGTGTAAATGAATAAGGAACTCAACTAGAAATGACAACCATTTGTTCCATGCACAATTGTGGCTTTATACCATTATCTCTATTCATCTTTACAGTGATTTAAAACATGTAGAGGAAATACAATGTCTTGAAGAAACCTCGAAGGGTCATTGTTAT
>NW_008627687.1:0-7162 GCF_000691845.1 Merops nubicus
CTGCAACGGCTTCGGGCTGTACCGCCTGGCCGCCCGGCTCCCGGCCCTGTGAGCACGCCGCGGCCGCCCGGATCCTGGGGAAAGGGAACTCCTGCTGCCCTGCTCTGCACAGCCATGAGCTTTGGAGATTACACTTCAGCATCCTCAAGCGGAGGGAGAGACTTTTAACTGTCTGAAGCCAGCTCTGCAATGAGAAAAGTCCTCTGTGATGGCAGCAGGAGTGTTTAGGGCTGAACAGGTGTTTGATGCTCCGTGCACTAGGTGGGTCTATCATAGCCATGTATTTCTGCAGTCACAGAGAGACTGCTGAAGAGAAATAAATCAGAGATTTAGAATTACATTCGATTAAATGCTGAAAGCTCATACAGAAGTGCAGAAGACCCTGTATGTTGGTGGTACCAGTCGGTGTAAAGGAGAAGGTTGTTACGTCTGGGTTCAGAATCACTGTCTGCCATTCTTCCTTGTGGTATTTCATGAGGTGAGAAAAAATCACTGTCTCGTTTATTAGTCAGTCTACTTAAAATAGACACATTTATTTCCAGGTTCTATAGGACAATCAGCAAGGCAGCAAAAGGGTCAGTAAAACACAACGCTCCTAAACAAAGAGCTCTGCTCTGCCCTGGCCAGCAGCAGAGCCCAGCAGTGAAAACCCAGCAGCTGCTCAGTCCCAGGCAGGAATGTGGCTTTCTCCACCAGGCAGGTACCTCCCCAGACCTCTGCTGTTAAACCCCAGTGACTACAGCCCACCTCCTAGGCACCCGGGGACTTTTCAGAGGGAGGTAAGCACATTCCCAGCTGCTCTCGCTGCGACTGCAGCCAGTGTCTGGCACTGCTTCAGGTTTATTTCAAAACCCCACGCAGCCTAGCACAGAGGAGACCTTCTGCAAGCCAGCTGGATTTCTTTTCAAACAAATAATCCCCTCTTGTAAGACCTTAGTTCTCCCGTGCTGTTTTTCCTGGAAGTTTTCCTGCGTGCCAAGATTCTTTCTCCCCTGAAGCGTGCAAGGTGTTTTTGTCTGAGCAGGAGTTTGCAGGGATGACAAAGAGCAGCCCCTTGCACAGGATTCCTCTTGTCTCTCTTGCTCATCACAGCCGATGCACCTTCTTGCCAGAGAAGTACTTCTTGGAGAAAGGAGAACTCCTCACAAATGCCAAAACCGTCGGAGTCCCGGCCTTCACAAAATACCTGCCAAGACCAAAGGTGTCCTTTGGCTTCCCCCTGAGAGATGTCTGCCCAGCTCAGTCACGACTGACCTCCCCAAGGCTGAGGACAAGTTTTGCTGCTGATGAGCAGAGTCTCTCAGAGCCAGGGTTACACACATCTGAGGAGGAGTGTTTTATGAATCAACTCTCCTCCCAACAGCCACTGCTAATAAAAGCAGTTGTTATTCTCCCTCTGGAAGGAGTTTTCTTTTGCAGCTGCCCTTACAGGCTGAAATCTGAGGGCTCTTGCACGCTGCAGAGTTTTATGGAGTGACAGATCAGAGGCAGGACCCAGGGCTCTGCTCCCACTGCCACAAACCAAGCCCCTGGCACAGTGCCACAGGCCTTCTCCAGCCAGCTATGAGATGGTGCAAGGTAACAGTGTGGGCTTCACACTAACTTTTTGGCTTCTCAAACAGCAAATTCTTCTCTCTCTCAGTAACAGCACAATGCTCTAAAGCCTGTTTCAGAATGAAACTGTGCTGCATGCTGTGCTGGGGGCTGCTCATGGAGCATTAATAAGCTTCAGCAGCTCTCTTCATATGCTGCTGCTTGGTTTTAGTTGTTTTTTTTTTTGTTTTTTTATTTCCATAGAATCATTAAGGTTAGGAAAGAGCTCTAAGATCAAGTTCACCCATCAGCCCAACACTACCATGACCACTAAACCATGTTCCCAAGGGCTACTTCTACACATTCTTTGATCCCTTCCAGGGATCTTGACTCCACCACCACCCTGGGCAGCCTGGTCTAGTGTCTCACCACTCTTGCAGGAAAGGAATTCTTCCTAATATCCAATCCAAACCTCCCCTGGTGCAACTTATGCCCATTTTCCCTTGTCCTGTCACTAGTTACTTGGGAGAAAAGACCAAAACCCACCTCACTCCAATCTGCTTTCAGGGAGTTGTAGAGCACAATAAGGTCTCCCCTCAGCCTCCTCTTCTCAAGGCTCAACACCCCCAGTCCCCTCAGCTGCTCCTCATGAGCCATGTTCCCCAGACCCCTCACCAGCTCTGTTGCCCTTCTCTGGACCTGCTCCAGCCCCCCAAAGTCTTTCTTATCCTGTAGTGCCCCAAACTGGCTGTGGTACTTAAGTTGTGGCCTCCCCAGTGCTGAGTACAGGAGTGCAATCACTTCCCTACTCCTGCTGGACACACTATTTTTGAGCCAGGCTAGGATGCTGGTGGCCTTCTTGGCCACCTGGGCACAATGCTGGCTCATGTTCAGCTGTCTGTTCACCAGCACCCCCAGCTCCTTTTCTGCCAGGCAGCTTTCCAGCTTTTTAAAGTAGTAGTGTGTAGATGACCTGAAACAGCCCTTTTGTGCTGCTGCTTGTGTGTAGCCTGAAAGGAGTTGTTAATTTTTTTTTAAAAAAAAAATACCTAAGTTGCTAAAGTCAGGGACAAACCTCATGCCTTACACCTTCAGGACTTAGTACTGTTAAATCAGAGAAGAGTGAGGGCTATTAAAGTCCAAGGGTTAAGACTATTAAACCAGAGAACAAACTGCACTTGAGGCTCAAAGCTCACACTTTTTGCCTGCATGCTCTCTCTGGACACGAGCAGGTACAACCTCACCTTTTGTGCTGCAGTACTTGTAGCAACGTCTGCTCTGGGCTCAGCTCGTACATTTCTGCTCTTTCTTCATCTTCAAAGTAGAGCTGAGAACAATATTGGGGGGTTATTAAATACCTGAGGTACATGAAGGTAAACTACTAAGTGAAATGAACAGCACACAATATATGTTCTAGAGGTTTATCAGACTTCTGGAGGTTGACCTGACTGTATTGGGTACTAACTGCAGCAATGTAGAAGTTGTTTTGTGTAAATTCTGAGTCCTCCCTGTATAAACCAGCTTATCCTCTTATGGCAGCAGGGAGGCAAAACACTTCAGCTCTTCCTGTGCTTGACAGAGAACCAATCCAAATCTGCAGGCTCCTTTTTAACAGGTGAAATGCAGCAATGGTATGAGCTAAACTGAGCAGGTTTAAAGATATCTGAACAAAATCAAGTAGATTTAAGAGATTCAAATCCAGCAGCTGTGCCTGAGACTGTACATACACACAGAGCTATAACCCCAGTTTTGAACCTGAAGGACACAGCCACTGTCCTCTTGGACCTCTCCCCTTCCTCCACTGTTGCCTGGCACATGTGACACTGAAGTGGAAAATGAAAAATAAACATCTGTACCCTTCTGTGTGCAATTTCTGAAAACTCCCCAAAACCTGCTGCAGCCATAACCAACTCACATCCCACCTTTGCTAAAGGTTTTAATAGACATATATTGTCTCGACGGGATTAAGTGTTTAAGTACCTCCAGTTGGTTCTGAAAATAACTTATTTTTCTTTTAAATCACATTTTCTCATTTGTATTGAGCAACTTCACACCACAGTTAAAAAAAAAGGCAGTCTACCAGCTTGATGGTCTAAATCTTATAATTACAAAGATGGGAATCTAAGCAATACCTATAAATACCTTCAATCAAATACAACATAAATGGAAGATTAAAACTTTCACTTTCATTACTGAATTCTGTGTCAGCATATCTGGAAAATATTTGAATTTATAACTGACTGTAGCTCTCCAGACCCTTATTTCACATCTGCATATGGCAAAGAGGTAACGATGTCATTGCTTCCATATACTCAAACCCATGTATTTTCTCACTCCATGGAAAAAAACTCACAACCCAACAACCCTGAAACAGAAGGAAGGTCAAACTCTCACCTCGAGATTTCTGGGAAGGTATTTTCTTTCTAAATCCCAAGGGGGTAACTCAGCAAACATCACCATTAAATGATCAATAAACCTAGAAGCCCAAATACACTTGGTTAGCTTAGACAAAGCATTCAGCTTCAATAATTTGTGCAGTGGCATTTGAAGGATGATAAAAATACATTAGCAAATTAGACAAGAGACTTTAAAGGAAGTTTAGATCACGAACAGTTACTACTCAAACACCTCCTTTCTGCAAGGATGCTGCAGACAGTGCACTCACCTGGAGTTCTCATGGAAAGCTTCAATGAAGTCTGTCTGCTCGTGCTCAGGGTACAGGAAGAGGACAGGCCAGTTTAGGTTGCCTTCAGCATCTAAGTGCACCTTGGCACCAGTGGCATTGTCAGGGTGGAACCCATCTAAGGATATCTCAGCCAGGCCATCTGCTACTTCCTCTTCTTCGTTTGAAGGCTCAAGAACCAGCTTGATATTTCTTTCCTGAAGGGTAAGGAGGAGAGAAAAAAAAAATAAAACCAAAATCCAACCAAAAGAGGTATGGTGAGGAGATCTGACTTTACATTACAGCCCCAAATACTGCAACATAGCCCAAACATTAGCTGAGGAAGGAGAGGAACCAGGATTGATTCTCTCCTCCACTCTACTGGATGGTTATCTCCTAGCCTGCCACTGAAGCGTGGTGGCAAAGAAAGCAAGGTTCACTGGGCTAGTGTGAGGCCACAGCCCAGTAGCCAGAGCAATCCTTGGCTGCTCAGTCCACCCCTGAACACTGGGTATGTAACTCTGCATTAGTTGTTACCTGAAATCTGGAAACAGGCCTGGGAGCTCAGGCTAAAGCCACACAGATAAGGAGAATCATGGGTTTAGTACAATATTTTGGCTCTAGCCCCCAAAAGCTTGCAGGAACATCTCAGGACTAACAAAAAAGCTCCTAAAAAAACACCCAAACAACAAAACAGACCACCCAAACCCAAACCCTTGCCAACCCACCTTTATTGCTGCAAGCAAAACTTCCTTTTGACGCTGCTCTTTCCTCTCCAGCACCTTTGCTCTCCTGGCATCCCGCTCCTCAGCTCGCTACAGGTAAGAAAGGATTGCACCATGGTCACTCGTGGCAAGTCAATGCCTGTCCCTGCTCCACACTGCCAGTGAGCTGAGAAACCAGTTCACACCTCCAGAAGGGACCCTTCTGGAGATCCTTCCCCTACACACCTCGACAATGCACGCGACGTGGAACCACCACACAGCTCTGTTTGGGGATATCACACCACACAGGAACTTGTACAGAGCACTCATCAACCAAGGATCCCACAGTGCTTCTGGACACAAAGCAAGTGATGACCCCTGCAGAGGCCAGACTGCTGTAATATTTACCTTCAGTTTGTCAGCTTTAGCTCTCGTTTCCACAAGCTTTTTCTCCTTCGAATCTATTCTCAAGCCCTCCTCACACCACGCTATTGCTTCAGAGAAATTCTTTAGCTCCATGTGACAGAGAGCTCCTGGAAGGATTAAGATTTTAAGTTTCTAGCATTGGAGTCAATATACAACTACTACCCACAGCAGTGGTTATAAAGACAGTGTCAGCCCCAGTGCTTTCAGGAGGTGTAGACAGCAGCACGTGCTGTGTCGTGTTCAATCACAGGCTTCCAGCAGCTCAGCTGAGAAGAAAATCTGAACTATTTCAGCATTTCTTCTATCATTTGCTCATCTAGTCACAGCAATCAGCAAAATTTTATCATTATTAACATATCAGTATTTGTCTCATGAGAAATGAAGTGGCAGTTTCCATGGAGTGAGGAAAAAAAAACCCCAAATCCCTAAAACTAACGGAAAACAGCAAAAGTTATGTTATGCTCTACAGAAATAGGTTCAATGCCTCTTTGACAGATATAGAAGCTGAAGAGCAAAGAGCAAAAAGATCAGTGTTTTGGCTGAAAATTAGAAAAAGCAAAACACAGAGCTCTGTTTTGGGGGGAGAAACAGCACTAACAAGAGAAAAAAAATCTTACAGTAACCATTTTGATTTTCTGAAACAAACTCTCTCTGGGAACAAAGTATGGTGCCCACTGCCAGTAACTTAAAGTTTATAAACATTTAACACACAGAAACATGAAGTGAAACAAAGTAACATCCAGCAACAGTCTCATCTGGGTAAAACAACAAACAAAACAGCTTTGCAAAGCTGTTTCCAAAGGATGTTCTTTGCCCTCCCTGCTACAACAACTGCTGTGACTCCTACCTCTGATGATTGCTTTGAGATGGGTGGGCTTGAGCTTTTTGGCTTGGATGGCATCGTTGAGAGCAGAACGGTAGTTACCTACAAGGCAAGAAAAAGTGCTCAGAACCTTTAATTTATAATTTAAACCCCAACCAGATCTCAAGGTGACAAAATAGTTTATGCAGAGACTCTATAATTAATTGTACCTACAACTGCTGTGAGCGAGTGCAGGAAAAAAGAGCAAACTAAGAGCAAGAAGTGAAGCACAAGAATCAGTCATACAGGTGAGAGGTAATTAATGTCACTGTGAGCAAACCATCTCCTAGCTGCAACACACAACAGCATTAAAAGGCCACAAACACCTTCCCTGCTGCACAGATGCTGTTGGTAGGATGGGTGGTAGCTTGAGGACATGGCCAAAAAGGAGTAACAGGATGTGCTGCTTCAAAAAATTTTTGATGCCAGGGCATCCCCTTGTAGTTTCCATCACCCTGTGAATCTATTCACCCTCAAAAGCTGCTGGCTTTGCCCTCTCCTGGAGCCAAGGCTTGTGCAGCAGGTAACAGTTGTGATGAACAAAGCACAAACCCTAAGTGCAGTCCTGCTTTGAAGGGAGCCGCATCTTCAGGGTGCAGGGTGTCTTTTTTCTCATGAGTAAGCTATTCAGTATGCTGCATCACAAAAAGCAGTGAAGAAGAGGAAAAGCCCTGGCTCCCAGCCCGGCATGGCGCTGGTCTCCTTACCCAGGTGGAACTCTGCAGCCCCTCGGTTTGTGTGCAGCACGGCGTTCAGCTCGGGGTCCTCGCTCTTCTTGCGCAGCCCCTCGGTGTAGGCGACGATAGCTCTCCTGTAGTCCTTCTCCTTGAAGTACTCGTTCCCTTCGTTTTTGTACATCCTGGCCAGCTCTGTGGGGAACAGGGCCTGAGCAAGGGGCGCAGGGCCCCGGGAACGCGCTGATCCCCGTCCCCCGGCCGGGGGGCAGGCAGCCAGACCCCCCGCTCAGCCCCGGCC
>NW_008627688.1:0-36362 GCF_000691845.1 Merops nubicus
TTTTTTTCGTAATGGTTTGTTACGCGTGTCTCTTGAGGGAACGTTTTAGGAATGGTCATTTTTAGCAGTGAAATCTGCTGCGGGAAGGAGGATTATAACAAACCTGTATGAATGATAGACTCGATTGCTAAACCTTGCCTTGGCCAACCTTCTGACCCTCGGAGAGATCTCTCAGGGCGTGTGTGGGAAGGAGGAAAAAAACCTCTCCCATTTGAACATAAACTTTAAAAAAAAAGACTTTTTCTTGGACAGCCTAACTGCTTTATAATGACTTTTTTCCCCCTTTTCTTTTGAGTCTTATTTTGTGATTAAGTTGTTTTAAAAAAGGATTGCCCTATCTGCTTGTTTTGTAACTGGTGAAGGAAGGATCCATCTCAAGAGTTTCTGATGTGACAGCTCCGGTTTCTGAAGAGTTAACTGGTGTTTGCATGATACACCTATTGCTAGTCTGGTAGCAGACTTTACTTCTTTTTATTTGCCTTTTTTATTAACTGGGACTGGTGGAAAGGGTTATCTTGGTGAGAAGAATATTTGCACATATATTTGTATATATTTTTGGTGGGGTTCTCCCCACATTTTGCTCTGTCTTGATGACTCCTGGAGGTGGTAGTGGGCCCATGAAAGACTGTGAATACAGTCAGATCAGCACACACAGCTCTTCGTCTCCCATGGAGTCTCCCCATAAGAAAAAGAAATCGGCTCCCAAGAGAAAATGGGAGGTTTTTCCTGGAAGAAACAAATTCTTCTGCAATGGGAGGATCATGATGGCTCGACAGACTGGAGTCTTCTACCTGACTCTTGTGCTCATCTTGGTCACCAGTGGACTCTTCTTTGCATTTGAGTAAGTGACACTGAATTCTCTGTATCTTCCTTCTGTTTTTCTAGTTATTTATTTTCTGGCTGAAAGCAAAGAAATGTGTTTATCCAGATGTTATGGAGCATGCTGACTGAATTCACCTAATGTTGGTTTACATAATTGAAAGTATGATAGGATAAAATGCTGAGGGATGCACAGTCATGTTTTAGTTATCGTGCTCTGGACAACTGGTATGTGAAGATTAAGGTTGTAGTATTTTCATCCAGCTCTTGCTGATATTGCAAGTGGAGTGTGAAACAGCAGCTTTAGGATGGTCAGGAAATGATGTAGCTTCTTGTTTGTCAACTTTTCTGCTAAGAAACAAAACTGGCAGGTGCAAATGTACTGACCCATTGTCACAGAACTGAATGCCAGAAAAGCAGTATCTTTCATTAGTTTATTAATTAGGGCTGTGTTGTTTTGTTTTGTTTATCTCAAAGTCATTCAATACCTTGTAGATGAGGATTCCAATTTAATTTTTTTTTTAAAAAAAAAAGCTGTACAGTTTAGCATGTACCTAGCTTTCCACCACTAGGTAACAGCATTACTTTCTGTTTGTTGTGACGATTTGTACGTGAATTTGGTCTTAGTCTAAGCTGTGTTTGTTTTGGAGGTCTGGAATTTTTTTTAAGCAGGCCTTTTCTGTTGCTCTGAATCTTCAGGAGTCCTTTTCATCTATATAAAGTGAACACACAATGATGGCAAATCAGATATACTGATTTTTGCACTTATGTTGGAGCAGTTAATTTAACTGTGTGACAATAAAGAATTAGGCACTTGATATGAACGATAGTTTGACTTTTATTTACTTAAAGCACGGAGTACAAAGGTGCTCACAATTGCCAAAACACTTGCTATAGTAACAACTGAATTCTTTTTAAAGAGTTCATGCTACTTTGCCTGTTCTAAACTATTATATCTTGATTTGTGGCAGGAAAAAATTCTTCAAATTACATATACATGTCTTACTAATTTCTTTAATAGGGATTTATTATGTATAAGTAAGCTCTGCCTCCAGGAATTCTGTTTGCTTTGTGAAGCGATATAGTTGAACGACAAAGGTCATTCATTATGTGGTGAATTCAAGAAAGAAGATTTTGACATTAACAAACCCTAAATTGAACTAGTTAAATGTAGACAGTCTTAAAATACGGATAGTAGTAAAGAAGGTAAAAATGCTCAGCAGGTAATCAGTGGCTAAACATGTGTGAGCTCAACAGATGAATTGTCTTTAGTGGGCTCCAGATTACTTTAGAGGGATTTATTAATTGTAAATCCTCTGCAGACATTATGAAGCTGCTTGAATATCCTTTGAGTAGCTGGAATAACAAAGTGATGGTATCTATGTACTGCAAGTGTGTTTACTTTCCTGGCTTTGAAGTGGTATTAGAGGTGTAACCTGATAGTATTGCATCAGGACTGGGTGCTACTCTATTCCGTTTGCCATGATTAGGCCTAGTTTTGGAAAGATTTTCTGTGTGGGCTGAAGTATCTGTGTGCAGGCACATCACCTTCATCAGAGCCTCTGAAGGCAAGCACTGGACTTAATGTAGGATCAAACCTGTAATGTTTTATAATCGTGACTGTAAAACCAAATGTATAGTTCATTTATACTTTTTACACTTTGATCCTTCAGAGATAAGTATTCTCTGCAGCTGCATGATTATGAACCGTTAAAGCAGGATGATCTGCTAGCTGTTCATCACCACCTGATTTCATTACTATTGTGAGTTAGGTGCTCTACCAGAGTCAAACACTACAACTTCTATCATGTCTTTGAGCTCATTTGCAATCCAACCATATGTGCTGGACAACATTTTTAGTCCAGCTACATCATTTTCATATGTAATTGGTGCTTACTCTAACTGGCAGTATTGAAGCAGGGAAAAATCTTGTGCTTTATATAGCTATATAAATTCTGTGTGTTTGTACTGGTCTTGAGTCATTCTTCTATCACTTGAACTCTCCTTTTAAGGAAAATCAAAGTAGAGGGTGACAATGAGATTTCATTTTTATAATAGCAAGGTAGATTTTGGTCTTCAGACAGTACTTACTTGCACTGTAAAATTACTACTCATCCTCTGAAGGCTAACTTAAAAACCTTAAGCATATGAGAATGGGGTTCAGCATGTTTGTCATTTTTGACCTGCAGGTTGTTAATGTTGCAAAGAAAAGAGGGGCGTCCCTTTGATTAAAAAGAGGGGTGTCCCTTTGATTAAAAAGTGTTACTTTGAAACAGTTTGTAATTGTGTCTCGTGGTGGTTTGAAGATACAATTTGTTGATCTGTTGATAACTTCTTGAGTTGTTAATAGTGTCACTTCCATTATTTGGCTGATTTGCTTATGATACTCTGCATTAACAGAAATGTTTTTCAATCCTTTGTCTGTGGGTGTGGCAAAGTGATTTTTAAGTGGGCGTGTGCCTCGTGTGTGTGAACAATAAAGTCCAGCTGTCACTGAAGAGGAAGATACCCTTCATGTTCTTGGAATTGTTTGGTCTTTTTGCTACAATTGGAACAAATGATTTTTTTTTTTTCCCCTCTTGGTTTTGGAAATTGGAAAATAGGTACTCATGTCCCAAGTCATTCCCTGGTTGCAGGCAGTGAAGAGGGAGAGTAGGAAAGAGATTACTTTGACAGCTAACTCCTGGGAAAGCATCATGCTAGCATAAGCACTTGTTCTTTATCCTTTTGGCTTTGTTCCTCTGATGTGATTTTCTCCACCTTCCTTTTGATTTATTCTTGACATCCATTCATCCAGAACTGTATCTCATGTACTTTGGAATCCTCTTCAGAGGACAAATACGTTTCTCCGAACCAACAAATTCTGTCTCTCCAGAAGCAAACTTATGTCATACGTCTTGACCCGTATAGGCGTTTGGCATTGAAAAATGCCTTTGTAATCTTTTCCTTCATGTTTATGCTTCTTTGCTTTTTCCTGCCTACTTTTTCCTGCCCCTAGTTTTGACTGACTTCATTCCTTCCTCTCTGTTGACTTTTATCCCTCCTATACTCCAAGTACATCACCAGTTCTTCCTGTTATCATTTCACTGTTGTTTTTCAAAGTGGTAAACCAGACTTTGCTTAAATGAAAAGCAGTGACAAACCATGAGCTTTCAAGCAGGTGAAATATTTATAATTCCTACCTCCTTCCCCTTCCAAAGGAAGAGAATGCAAATAACAAGCAGTTTTATTTCTGCAGCTTGTCTATTAAATTTCAAATGAATTATTGCAAGCACTTTTGGGCCCCAAGCAGGATGCTGTGCTTGAGGTATGCTTAAACATGATACCTATTTTAAAATGCTCAAGACGAAGCACCACAAATGAATTTATCTTTAAAATTTGTGTATGTTATTTTATATTGGAAATGTATTTCCTAACTCTAACCTTATGGTATTTAGCCGTTTTTCTTTTTTTTCTTGCAAATTTGACTTTGTGTTGCACTTCCTTTTTTTTTTCCCCTTTGTCTTGCCCCATTACACAGATATACATATTTTTAACTATTCAGCACTCAGGTAAAAGTAGGTGCATGAAAAGCTTGGAAAACAAATTCCTCACCCCGAGCAAAGACAGCATATTTAACCGAAGGGCAGATCTTACTGCTGTACCTAGCCAGCTCATCCACCGTGTTTACATATATGTAAAGTTCTTTATTGGTGCAATAAAGAGGCAAAATTAAGACACTTCGTACTTTCTGCTTTTATTCAGCTAGCTATTCATACTCGAAAGGGAAAATAACCCATTATGCCTGTGGCCATTCGGGGTACTGGTTTTGTAGGTTACAGGGAATCAAAATTGGAGGCTGAATGACGTTTGGTAGGATACGTAAGCAGACATCCTGTTGTTAAATGGGAAATGCTCTTATGGATGCAAAAGGTTTGTGAGTTCAGAGCAGTGGTAGATGAGCTTGGCTGCTTTGCTCCTGTGAGTTAACGCTGCCCCTGAGCGCCAGCTCCCTTCCTTCTTGGACCTCACTGAGCAGGTAGCAGGAGGGAATGTACCTGCACCTGAGCTGCTTCAGTTCAGGCAGGCAAGTCAAACTTCCCATGAAAGGTGGGTTTAAGTGAAGATGCCAACTGACCTGAGTTGACTCGGGCACAGTCATGGTTTCTGTCAACTCAGTTGCAGGGTGAGTGGCTTTGGTAGAAGATCGGAGCAGATGGTAGGATGCCGGAAGGGCTGAAGCAGTGCAGCTTTTTTTCTCTATAAACATGAGTCAGAGCCCCATCACTTCTGGTACTGTTTGATACTAGCATCAATTCAACTAAATGGAGATTTTTTTTTTTCTTTTTTTGAGCTATTTGACACTTGATTTTTGTGATCATTTGTGTAGTTGCACTGTCTTTCAAAAGGTAGTTACTGGAAAATTATTTAAACTGAGACTATGTACGTATATGTGTACAAATCATTGCTTTCTGTCTGCTGGCAACCTGCTCCATGCCTCCCACTTTGGAAACCAGTGTGACTGGAGGACATTGGTGAGTCATGCTTTCTGATGCATTGTAGATTGTTCAATATTGAGCTTCTACAGCGTGTGCAATGGCAAAGTGGTGTAACTTGCTGCTCGCCATGACAAACCTCTGCCTGTAAACACCAATGTCAGTAAGCTGAGCATTTTCACTGTGGCATCAACAGCTGTCTTCATCTTATGACAAATGTTTTCTGTTCTTGCAAGTGGTGAATTCTTTGTGTCAGGTCATATGCCAAGTAAGTGGAATGTTCTTCATTTAATAATCTCCTTTACCTCTCTTTCTCTCCTTTTAAGATGAGTAGGTTACTTGTGTTTTTTGATAACCAAGTCCTTAAACTATGGGTTCCTCAGAATTGCTACCAAACTGACTTCACCTGTTAGAGGCTACCATAAACTTGTAGGGCATTTCCTGATGAAGATATAAAAAATGGATTTTAAAGCAAAAATCATGGTGTATATAAACTAAAATGATTATTCTATCATTTCCCCCAGTTTTCTGTTTAAAAAAAAATAAAAAATAAATCCGTCATGAGAATCAGGAATATTGCTCTGATTTAATTCTAATTTTGCCATATTACACATCTGTGATATCTTACTGAAAAAGTCATGGCATAAAGTAGTTCTGATCTTCAGGGTTTACTTTTTGTATTGTTTGCCCAGAGAAGTTGTGGATGCTCCATCACTGGAAGTGTTCAAGGACAAGTTGGATGGAGCTTTGAGCAACCTGGTCTAGTGGGAGGTGTCCCCAACTGTGGCAGGGAGTTGGAACTAGATGATTTTTGAGGTCTGTTCCATCCCAAACCATTCTATGATTCCGTGTTTATAGATATGCCAAATGACATGGGAAATTCCTAGGTTGGTATGCATTCCAACCAGATCTTGTTTATTCTTTTCACTTAAATTACCCTGAAATGTCAATTGTCAGAATCAAGTATCTTTCAGATACAAAGTATATCTAATACTTTTATCCCTGATCAGGGACTTTCTTTGGTCACAAAAAAGTTTACTTAATCTCTTTGGAGTTTGCCAGCGATCCGTGCAAGTATGTCTGCTGAAACTTCTCCCTGGCCAAAAGGGAATACTTTCGTACTACCCTATCTTGAAGTAGCACTTCAC
Organism: Merops nubicus; assembly: GCF_000691845.1. Classification (NCBI taxonomy): domain Eukaryota; kingdom Metazoa; phylum Chordata; class Aves; order Coraciiformes; family Meropidae; genus Merops; species Merops nubicus. The sequence goes on from NW_008627688.1 coordinate 6,443, forward strand.
TGAGCAGGTACATCAGTTTAAAGTTTTGAAACTACTTTGAGTGGATAATATGACCTAAACTGAAAACCTTTTACCCAGAAATGTACTAATACCATTTGATATTAGGTCATGCACCTCTACTTTTCAAGGCTGGGTCTATTTATGGGAAATTGAATAATGATTAGATACTTCATTTTTCAGAGTCAGATTCTGTTAGGATAACAGAAGGATAACCTCTCTTGGTTTTGGAAGTGCTAGGTTTTTCAGTTCCCCTGAAACTGCATTTTTATGGTTTTATAACTGTTTTTCCAAAAGAAGTGTTAAACAATTTGTTCTTTTCTTTTTCTGAGGGTCGGTGTGTGGGGGGGTTTTTTTGTTTTTTTTTTATGTTGATTTTTTGTTGTTGTTTTGGCTGTGTGGTGGGGTTTTTTTTTTTTGTATTCAGCTTAGCTGATGCCCTTTATTTACTGTTTTTTGGAGCCTGCAAGTTTCGAATGTAATTTTTTTAATTTACTCCTTTCTCATCTACAGTTCTACATATATTTCCAGCTTTTCTTTGTGGACGTGGAAGGCAAGGGAAAATAGAGAGCATAATGGTGAAAGAAGTGATGTGAGTTTCTCAGATACCATGTCCTCTCAGGACCTTGAGGAAATCACTGTGTAGCTTTGGATCATTGATACATGTGCATCTTCAGAGCGAAATGTGAATGTTTGTGGTCTTCTTTGCCTGGTGTCAGCCCAACCCCTGGGAGAAAGGGGGGGAAATTCCATCACAGCCTGTTTGGGGGGTGGTTTTCTACACTCATCGTAGCTCAGCATGATTGTTATAGGTAGGTGTGAATTCTCACCTGGGATATTTTCAGAGTGGAAAAAAAAAAAAAAGTAATTCCAAAATTTTGTTTTCTACCTATATGGATGTCTTCAAATGTTTACAAATGCTAATGGATAATAATTGTGTACATCTTCAGCCTCCACACCGTGAGGTTAGACTTGTAATTTTGTGACAGATGTTTGATGAAATCTATCTCAATTTATCACTCAGAAGTTCGAGGTGTCTGTTGTTGATATAACCTGTATAGCATGCCTGTGTTGTCTTGTCTTTCCCTGAGTAGGTACTGTTGCTGCTTTACCTGAACAGATATGTACCAAAGGTATAAAAAGTATTTTCAGGAGACTAGTGTAGGAAGAGCTGTGTTAAATAGATTTACACTGTTCAAAAACTAATTTTGATTAGTTCTTCTTGGAAGCCTGACATTGTCACTTGAACAACTGTGGGACTTTTCTCACATCAACCCATCAGAAATTTTTATACCTTGTTTGAAGGAAATATGATTTTTTAACAGATGTTTTCTGAACTTAGTGTGCATTGGTGGATACCTTACCCAATTGTATTCCAGAACCATAACTACTAAGCTGACAGTGTGCTATAGTGCTATATGATTATTCAGCCTCTCAATCCCAAATCACTTCCTTTTCATCAGCGTCTGTAGGGTTTATTCACATTATTGTGGGATGATGGCTAATGAGGTCTTACATAATGAGCTTGGCTAATGAGATCACAGCTGTTTTTGTTTTATGCTTTTCACTCCTGCAGTCCCCTTCAGTTGTTTACTGCAATAAATACTGACAAAGTGCATTTACTGGTCTAAGTATGCAGTTAGTCCAGCTTCACCTTTAACTTATTCTTTAAAAAAATACTTTGCAAAACAGAGAATAAGTAGAATACTGAGAATTAAACTTAAAACAGAGAACCTGAACTTAGAATTGAAGAAGATATAAAATGTGCAGTTTGTGAATTTCATATAGTAGTTTAAGTGCAAGATAACACTGCTCTATTGTCTGCATTGGGTGAATGCATGAAACAAATTTGTGGGTTTCAGTATACATTTCTCATACAATGAGATATATATATTGTATATAGATTAATTCTTAAGAGCAAGGGACAAACATACTAGAATTTGTTGGTATTTTAGAATAAACACTCAGAGTATTGCTAGAAGTTATGAACACAGATTATTCAACTTTGGCAGAGATCAGAATCTTTTTCCACCCTCTAGGAAAAGGAGTACTAATACAACAGTTTTGTTTCTGATTGTGATAAATTTTGTGTAACCTGTTTTTTCAGCTGTCTGCATATCAGGCAACTAAAGTCCTGCTCTTGTGTGTTCCGTACGCTTGTTAGATACCCCACTGATTAAGAATGCCATGTTTCAGGGTGGAGAAGCAAACATCAGACCAGTCTGTACTTAAATTTTGATGGCATACTTTTTTGTGCCCATGGTGTGGGTTTTCATGGCACAACTATCTATGCATGTTCCTTAGTAAATGCTGTTTTATTGGCAGAAGGAGCTTTATAACGTTGAATTAGAATGTGGAAGAGTTAACATTTTTCCTGATTTGGAGCTATGTGAAGCAGTTAAAAGTACTAAAAAGAAAAGTAAAAGCTAGAATAGTGGTGACTTCTCTCTCTCATCAGTATTGCAACTCTGTAATAAACTTGCCATTTCTGAGTGTATTTTCTTTAGAAGTGAAGTTCATAGTGCTCCTACATATTGAAAAATTACAACTTTTAAGATACTTTTATTATTCAACAGGATTTGAATTCTTTCCATTGCTGAACAGGCATCAGATGTGGAAACAGCCTAGTAAACTTTGTCATTATTCTGAGTAGACTGGTACATGAAATGTTTTGCATGGTGTGATATTAAAAAATTGGAGTGCAGTGTGTAAAGAGCATCAACTCTTTTGATTTGCCCTAGTAAATCAGTATAGGGAAGAGAATGCTCAGGGGACATTTTATTAAAGTAAGTCCTTGACTGGGGAGGGGTAGTGGAAGGGAAAAAAAAAAAAAAAAAAAAAGGCCTGGGCTCTTCTCAGTGGTGCCCAGTGACAGAACAAGGTGCAATGGACACAAAATGAAATCAAGATTGAGTACCATTTGAATGTAAGGAAAAAGGGGGTTTGTTTGGGTTTGTTGTTTTGATTTTTTTGGTCTGTTTCTTTTGGGATTTTTTTGCATTGAGGATGATCAAACTCTGACACAGGTTGCCCAGAGAGGCTATGGAAACCAACCACATGTAGACCTGAGCTGTCTCCACTAGCTGACCTTGCTTTGAGGTGGGGGCACTGGGAGTCCATAAGTCCCATCCCACCTCAGCTTTTCTGTGTTATCTCTGAAAATCTGAGAAATTCTTCCCTTAAGAAAGCAAATGAGATATCTAGTGAGATAATTCTAGTCTTGTTTTAATGACCCATTTATTACCTGCATATTTCATGAGAACTTCAGTTTTATCTAGTCTTAGGATCTGAACTTAGTCTCAGTCCAACAAAGCTTAATAATTTGCAAGTTGAAATAGTCATAGCTGTTTTTTCTGTCCTCTTTTATCTTTTCTCACCTTTGAATACGGCTTTCTCAGTTCAAAGTGCACTGTCAAAAACTTCTGGGAGGCTATTTTCCTGCTTTCTTTTACTTACTTACTGTTCCTCACCAAGCTTTGCCCTCTACTATCCATATGGCATTTGCTAAATTATAGTTAGGATTTTCTTATGTAAATGACAGCATCAAGTGTAAATAAAATCAATTTAATCCTGAAGAATGTCTCTGTATACAGTTGTTCCATTAGAGTGATGTCTTCATCAGTTTATTGTCTCACTTAAATTTTGTGAATGTTACTTTCCTTCCATTTAATCTTCCTAGGTACTTATTCACTTTTAATAGACTAAGAGTGCTATTGCTATAGAAGGGATGGGGAGACAGTAAAGGTGAAACTGAAAGACTTAATTTTACCCTTTCCTTAGTCCTAAGGGATGAGAGTACAGTGTTTTTCCTGTGCTCTACATTGTATTTGCCTATATCAGTGTGCAGATATTTAAAATCATGGGATCTGCCCCCCAGTTCTTGAGGCAGGTCAAAAAGTTGTTCAAATCCTGCTTGTTCAGCTTCCTTCTTGAGCCTGCTACTTGGCAATACTAGTGTCAACCAACTGTTGGACCCTCCTAGATAGCATGTTCCAGCTTCTGGACTCCTAGACATAAAGGATGAAATGGTTAGTCTAAAAAGCTGCTAAAGCTGTTTGTTTGGTTGAGGTTTTTTTATCTTTGGGGGAGGGGAAAAAAAAACCTAGATATGTCAGATTAATCCAAACACCCTTCAAATATTGTTTTACTTTAAAACCAGAAAGTATAAATAATTCCACTAAGGCAGGTGTCCTGTTTTGGATTAAAAACTGGAAATAAAATGATAAGAGGAAAAAGTGTAAATTAAATTACTTTATGTGAGCAAAATATATCTGGATGGCTGTCCTGTAGTAGCTATCACTGTTAGGTTTCTCTGAGGCTGGTGGAAGCCAGAGGCATTTCCCCATAGCACATGTTCAAAGCACTGTTTTTCAGAGTGAACTTCATGCCTGTTGGCCTGCCTACTTTTTCTGAGGTGATAGGGGTTAAAATTACAACAAAACTTTAGAGTATTTCATAGGAGCTTTCAGTTTCCTATCTGTTTAGCAGGCTCAGTTGTAGTGAGAGGAATCTGATGGCTGCAGGCTGCTGAGAAGGATGGACCCACCTCTTCCCTTCTCCCAGACCTCCACTGTTACTACTTTTGTGTGCCTGTGCTGTTCTCCCCACGCAGTGGTGAACCACCTCAGGGAGTTCCCTTCCTGCAGAAAGTTTATCCTTCCCTTCTGCCCACACAAAGACAAACTTTCTGCTGAATTCCTGAAAATTCAGAAAAATGTTATTACTAGTGCATGGAGGAAGTGAGAGGGAGGAGACTGTTAGACCATGGTAGCTGTGATTTGAAATTGTATCCCAGCTTGACGAAACTTACATAGTCTTGGTTAGTTGGTTGGCATCTGTGAGGGTGCCAACAGAACATCTTTAGACTTACCTGAATTACTATATAGTTGATTAATGAGAAACTACAGAGTTCTGAAGTAAGCAGATTGTAGTTTACAGAACTTGAACTGCAGAATCTTTCAAACAACACAATATTAAGTGCTCCTTAGTTGTTCATGTGGTATGGTTCTGGGTTTTTTGGTTTTTTTTGTTTGTTTGGTTTGGGTTTTTTCTTTGTTTCTTTTAAAAGACACTGTACCAAATTCTGTAACACAACACAAAGGGCAGTAACTGAAGCAATTCTTCCTCCCACATCGTTGCCTGTGTAGTCTGTATTCCCCATATCCAGACTGCAGAGACAATGTATTGTGTTGCGTTTGGTAGCAGAGCCCATGGAAGAGCTGTATTAATGCTCCTTCACCTTATTTTATATAAAAACAGCTCAGTTAGATCAAAATATGCTAAACTGAACCAGGAAAGGGTCATTCTCAATCCTTGTCCTTTTTCCCCTGCTTCAGCTGAGATAGCAAACAACTGAGGGAAGTTGCCTATTTCTTCACAGTCCCATTCAGCTGCCTACTTGGGTGGGGTTTTTTTTGTTTGTTAGTTTGTTTGGTGTTGTAAATGTTGGAAGCTTCAGATTAGGAGGATGAAGGAAAAATCATAAAGCAATTGATGGAAAATTGAACAGCCTGCATGTAAGAGGCAGTTGGGAGTGGATGTCTCTATTCAGAGTGTGATAAAAGTGTTGGCTTTTAAAATGATTTTGTTAAAGATGACACCTAAAGCCAATCAGAGCAGAAGGAATTATCTATAGAGCAGAAGATGGGGGAAGAAGTTGTGGACTGAAATCTGTCAGATTAATCTAATTCGGTATAAGACCTTGAAAGGATAATAATTCTTCTTTTACAAGATACTAAGCTCAGAAGGCTCTCTTCTCTTTACCTTGAGCTGTGGAGGCTCTGAGACATCTTGTCACTGATGTGAGTGTTCATCTTCAGCGTGAAATATGTTTTGGGTCTTTTTCCCCTCTAATGTAATGAACCCCAGACATTTTAGGGTCAGGCTGCACTGTGCATTCTTTTTTCATGCTAATCCCTGGAAGCTGTAATCTCATTTCCAGTACTGGAGTATATTGAAACAAGTGTGCTATGGGCAGGACATTTCAGAGGAAAGCATATAAAGATTAGGTGAGATAAAATAATTTTGCCTTTTTACTTGGCTCATACTCAAGAAGAGCTTGGGAAACAGGTGATTGGCTATGAATGTGAAAATGGAAACAGTCTAATATGAGAAAAGCAACTGACATGCTTGGGTCCAGCAGGTGAAACTGTTGTGGGCTGACATCCAGCTCGACTGAAAGGTAAACTTGCCGTTGCCAATGCACATACCTTTCTATTCTTGCATCCTAGAAAAATTTAACCAATTGTTAAAAGTTGCTAAATGGTAGTCTGGAGGTGCACTATTACTCAACAGTTGACTGTTCTTGGCAAAAGTAAGTTTATTTTCTGTTCTGAAACTTCTTTTCAAACAGTTGTTGGCACTAGCTCTTGCTGTTGCAATGAAGAAATGGGATTTGTGAAAGGAGAACATAGGTTTGCTGCTTCTTAGTTCAATATAAAAGAGGTGACATTTGTTGTAGAGGTAATTGTCACTGTTATTGAAATAACACTGTCACTGAAGTTAGCTTTTAATTTGAGCTTCATTACAAGTCTTCTTTTTGGCTGAAAAATAAAAGTTAAATATTTAGGGAGCATACAACTTGTCACTGAAGTTGCTCCCTACAGGTAAGAGTTGCATAGTTATGTTACTCATCCAAAATGAGTGCATCCCTAGGCTAGCTATGCTTGCTTTCATATTCTGAATTATGAAAAGACTTGACAGTTTCAGAAGATTGTTCAACGCATGTGAAACAGTTGGGAGCAAGGGGTAAAGATGGGAGGGACTGAAGTATCTGTCCTGGTATTTGCTCCCAGAAATCAGTTTCAGTTACACAAAGGATGGATGTTTTGTGTCCATGTTTAGTTAGTACCTGTAAGTAAACTAGTAATAATCTGTGATGTACATGCTGGACTTTTCAGTTATTATTGTATCCAGTACTGTCAGCTGAGTGTGAGTACACTCTAAGTGTCTTATGCATGTTGTGTCCCGCAAACATCTCTCCCTCTTAAGAGGCTGAAAGTGAAAAATAAACATATGAAAAATTGTTGTGAATAGATATGTGGTGTTGAAGTGGCTCAGAGAGACACAGGCAGTCCGAGTTCCTCAGTGCAGAATTAAAACTATGGGAATGACAGCATGGTGCATTATTTGACTCCTCTTGGAGTCTGGCTATTTCTGTGTATATTTTTAAGAGCAGCTCAGAAGAGATTGCTGTTAAGGACAGTAATACCAGTAGTGCTTTAGGGTTGCAAAATCTTTTGTGGTTGTTTTGGTTAGGTTGGGTTGTGGCTTTGTTTTTGGTGGTGTTGGTGGTTTTATTTGCTTCTTTGTTTTTTTAGTTCAGAAATACCTTTCTCTTTTCTTACTGTTACTGATTTCTCTGGAGCTAATCTTTCATGACAGGGAAGCTCTGTGGCTCTGGCCAGTTGTTTTTTTTTTTTTACTTCCAGTGCCATGATAATAAGGGAGAGACCCAGGAGACAGGCTTGCAGGTTACACATAGAAGAGAGATTTGGTTATTCTAAATCTTTGTTATACAGAGGCAGGAGTCTGCAGGTGTGACAGCCTCTCAGAGTTGCATGTTATGTTGTCTTCTTAAAGGTCCAGTATGGACATCTGCCCACGCTTGAGTCTTTTGTGTGTGCTAAGAACTTGATTTTTTATAAAGTGAAATGTCTGAAACTTGTGGCTAGGCTAGGCATGCCTCTCTGATGGCATGGCAGAACTATTTCCCTGAATTTACAGTTTTGAGCAGTGTCAGCCTGCTCTTGACTTTGGTAGCACAGCTGTTTTCAGGAGCTAAACTCTGATCTGTCGGTCTGCTTTCAGCTATGGCTACAGGCAATATAAATGAAGAAACAGTGAAACTGCTTCTTTCACCATACATCTTCCAGTTTCTGAAATCTCCAGGTCTGTGTATAGTTATTACACAAAATTAATCTTCAGTTAAATCCCAGTTCATCTCCAGAACCCTTAAGTGAAGCAGGGCTTCCTGGGGACCTGGGAGTCTTGAAACTAAAAGCTCTGTCAGAAAGCATATGACAGGGGAAGGAGAGCCTGGCAAAAGGGTATCAAATTTTACTTCTACAGGCATGCTGCCATTTTGTTTTATTTTGGCAGTCTTGAATGTAGCAAGCTTCCAGCTGGTTTTAGCATAGCTTTTCTGTGGGTAATTATTAGACCAGTAAGTTTCCAGCCAGACACTATTTCTGTGTTGTTTGGTGTTTGTGATGTGTGAGTTTTTATTTTTGTTTTTCCACATACTCCTTCCCAAATCAATGTCTCATCCCTTTACAAATACCTTGTACCTGCTTGCTTTTTACCATTGTGTTCTGTGGACTGGTGCTTTTTCCTCCAGCACTTCAGAGAGCCATTGGGGCAGCACTGCCTCTTACTTCTCGAGACAGCTTTTGAACTTGTTGCAGGGATGGGAGAGGTAAAAGCAAATGGCTTAATTTTCTTGTGGTGTTGTAGTTGTGCCCTGTTTTGTCTCATTTGTTTAAATCTTGCAGATAAGTCTCTTAAAGTTTATTTTGTTTTTCTGTGGTCTTCTAATTGAGGAGGGAAGCACTATAGATAGAGTACTAGAAAATAAGCGATACTGTACTGTGTGCTTCGTTACAGAGGGAGGCATTTGGCCATTCAGGTGGTACTTGTTTGCCACTGTTGAATTATCTTTCATAGTGCTCACTGTGTGGGTGACTGGAGGAAACTGGGGAAGGTTCAGGGATGCTCTTTGCAGGCAGCAAAGTATAACTGGGAATGAGTAGAACTGGACAGCCCAGGCTGTGGCAGAAATATTGTCTGTACAGAGGGGCTACTGCTCTGCTATATAAAAAAAGGTGGCTTGATAAATGATCTGTCTTTAATGTGGTACACAGTACTTGATAAAGTGGGTCTAAATGTTGGTCATATGGGAATTTCTCTAAGAAAAAACACTTTGTAACCCTAAATAGTAATATTCCATTTTTTTCAGTTAAAGTTCTAGGCGAGTTGCATAAGGGGAGCTATTTGATTTAAGTATATGTCAATAGTTAAACTTGCAGAATAGCAAAGTCACCAGTGAAACTGCCTGGGTTTCAGTAAAATGGAAATTCACAGCAACTTTAGCTGGGCAGAGTCCATGGTGCAATAATATTTAATGCAGACAATTTTCATTTTGTGACCATTTTATACATGGGCTTTCTTTGTTTGCAGAAGAACAACCTTCTAGTGTTTAAGGCACTACTCCTTACTAGGTAATGTAGTGGAGATAGTTTGGAAAGGAGCCATGCCAGCTATACATAACCTACTTTTTAACAATTATTTGTAATTTCAATTTTATTTTTGTGTTCTAATTCTGACAATCGGCTTTTATTTTTGCTTTTTATATGTTCACATTAAATATTAAATATTTTATTTTGAAGATGCAGGAAACTTATTGCTGCTTCAGCTTTGGTCATACATTATAGTTCTAAATTTATTTTCAGTTTGTAAGATGACTCCACCTTCTGATAGCTGTGTTGACTAAAGTCATGAAGTGGATTAAAGTTCATTTGCTGGTGGAGGAAACTGAGGAGATGAGCTTCGTTCTCCAGTGACAGCATTGGTCCAGTATGTGTGGAAAAAAAAGTATAAATAAAGTAGCGTTTAAATGTATGTGGCAGCTGTAAAAGGGCCAGGTGTTGACCAGACTATAGGCAATTCAGAGGTCTGTGCGTGCGTGTGACAGATGTACTAGGTGATAACTTTTGCTTCAGTACAGATTTTTCTCAGCTGTGTTGTCAGCAGGCACAAAAACTCATTAATATTAAATAGCTGGCAGGATGGAGAAGCAAAACTACTTTTGCTTTGCTGTTCGTTATTATTTATTATTACTTTATTACACTATGGCTTGGGGTAAGTTTTTGAAATAAGGTTGGCACTGGCTGCTTCCTCAGCTAGTTATCAAGGCTCCCTGCCATCTCGAGTTTATTTTTCATGCACAAAGCCTGGGAAAAAAGATGAACCTTGTTCTGAAGGTCACTATGTCCCAGCCATCTTTCTGAGCAATGGGAGCTAATGCATTTCAGGACTACTGACCCTTCATATATAATATTGTGCCACTGGCTGCCCTTGTTTAAAGCAGGGACCCTCAGGACACTGAGGGGATTTCAGCTGTTGTGGGAATGAATGAAGATGTCCTCTTAAGGTAGCTGGTTGCAATCTACTCTTGTACTGGCAGGTTCCAATGGAATTTTCTTTAAGCAAAAAATCATTCAGAAACATACCTTTTTCTTTATTTGATGAAAAACGAGTTTTGAAAGGACTGAGTTATGCTTATGGTAAGACATCAATTAAATCTTAGTAATGTTTGTGACTGACTCTGAGACAGGAGGCTGCCTACTAGGAGAGCTTGAATCCAGTCATCTGCATCAATTTATTTTGTTCTCGTTATATTTGTGACCACAACTATGTCACCACTTTATGAAGCTATACCTGTAGAGTGGAGTTTGACACATAGTAGAATCCAGAGAAAAAATGGCCACTGACAGGTGCAGCCCTGGTAATATATCTACCTTTTTTTTTTCTCCTTTTTTGACTGGGAATAAACTGACTGCATTCTTTCCTTAGAAGTATCTGAAGTGTAGTTGTGTTCTAGAAATGTGGTTTGTAGCACAATTCATAGTATAAATTGAAGGTCAACTCCAAGCTCCCGTTCACTACAGGCAAAAATGTATTTTGGAATGCACTTTAAGATGGTATCTTCCCAATTTTCTTCTGCAGACTTTTTTTTTTTTTTTTTCTCACATACTTGTGCTTTAAATTGTTCTTCAGAAATTGTTTCAGTTTGTACTCTAGTAGTAGGACTAACCTAGTCAAATGAAACTGCTCAGAATAGTACATTTCTTCTTGTTCAAAACAACAATTAAAAAATTCTGTAAAAAGAAATCTGTTGGGATGAGGGGACGTCTCTTTCAGCGTCACTGAACTATGACAAATATGGCATGGGAAATCCATGCAGAGACTAGATCAGATTATTCTTTTCAGACTCAAATGATGATTTTTGTGAAGTGAAATCTGGATATGTTTGGAAGACATCACAGGCAATGTTTAAGAAGTGTACAAAAAAACCCTGTTAAATGCTGTAGTGTCAGTGTAAACTTTTACTGTAGATCAGAACTGGCCTGCATTCAATTACTGGGATATATGTCTTTTCTGTCAATTTTACTGGAGAACTCTGTCTTCTTCATTACAGTCCTGATTATGCTTGAGGTGGTGTGTAAGGGCAATGTGATGAAAGATCTTGGCTTCCCTTGGGTATTGCTTTCGTACCAGTGTTAGGCTGTTAAACTGAGAAATGCCTTGGTTTTTTTTTCGTTTTAGTTTTCTGAACTTATTGCCTTTTATTTCTCTAAAAACTAGACAACCTATCAGTAAAACTGGCAGTTCCTTCATCACAAAACCCTTCCTACTCTTCCTCTTCCCTCTCACCACCCCAGGTACCTTAAAGGTTGGGATTTCTTTTACCTAGAGAGGATGATGCTGAGGGAGTTATGGTGATTGGCTTTGGGTATGTAGCAGGATGATAATAAATGCTTTTCCACATTGTTTAGGATATGCCAGGAACTTCTGACTTTAAGTTGCAGCAGGAAGTATTCAGGTTAGAGGTTAGTAGACATTAGTGGAAAAGAACCCTTTCCAAGCACAAGGAAGGATAAGAACTGAAATTTCCTGGGGAGATTGTGGAATTGTCATCATTAGAAGGTTTTGTTTGGGTTTTTTTGTGTTTTTTTTTTTTTTTTTTTTTTTGCAAAGTGGGCTAGAAGTGGTTCATGTATTTTTCATTGGAGAAGTGTAGCTTCCAAATTGATTCCACTACGATTATTCAGGAATATGTCTACTAAATACTATAAGCATTTTAGCTAAAGCTGTTTTTTTCCTTGTCTTTAATAATACAACACTATTGGAGATGGGGAGAGGAAGGAGTGTATTGTATATTGAGTAGAACATAATTATATCAGTTACTCAATGCATGGTAACTGTTACTATGTAGAGGTGATATCAGAAGGGACTTTGGAACTTTTGAAAAGGGGAGGACTATTGGTAACTCATAAAAAGTTTTGCAAGGAACCTACAGTCTAGACTTTAGCTATCACATCAGACTACTAATGTGAGAAAAATCAATCTAAATAATCACTGATGTCTTAGGAAAGGTAATTAATGAAGTATGACATGAAAAATTTAGTAGGTTACCAAATTGATCAGATGGTGCTTTCTAGTCCTACTACATAGCAAAAATACCCAATCTAATTCTATTATAAAGCTTGTTCTCTTCCTGTGTTCATATTAATCAGCTAGCTAGAAATGTATTTTCTTGTATGTTTACTAGCGGAGTATGATTTCTCCTACTAACAATTGCCTACTGAGGCAGTAATCCAGCCCATGTCTTTCAAAGCCTGAGGGCTCTTTGGAAACCATACTGTAATCCTGGGCATTGTTTTTCAGAGGATGTCGCGTTGTAATAGGGAAGAGGTGGACCCCTTTTTTCCCTTCCTGAATAAAAATGCCAGATGGGAACAGTTTGCTGATGCCCACAGCTGCTTTGATGGCTGGTGGTCAACTGGACCAAGTAATCGGGAGTCATGTTTAGCCTCCTGCCTGCCTGATTGCTTCCAGGAAGCCCTGGAGTTGTAGTATGTAAGACCAGTTGTCTTGACATATAACATGGAAAGGGCTATTGCCTGCAGCCATTATCTGCCACTGGAGAAGCTTATCCAGTCACCTTGTTAGAAATGGTATGATCCAGCATCTTAAATACATTGAACTAAAGTCATAGGTAGGATGCAAAACTTTTAAAGAGCTTTCATGTGATACATTGAGCTCTCTCCAGATATGAATTTCTAAATTACAATATGTATTATGACCTTCCAGTGAGTTTCAGTAGCATTGGTGAGAGAGAGATATATTAAAAAATAATAGTGTGTGGAAACATTGTTTGTTTCAGCTTACATAAAATAAATACCTGTGGAATCAATTCTTACTCTTTGCATTACTAAACTGCATTTTGGTGAACTAGTACTTATGAATTCTTTTAATGTCTGTAAGCAAGTTTACCTGTCCACTGTTAGCCTTGGAGTTGGGATGAATGATGAATACCTCGATTTAACAAAGTAGCTTTGAGATAGACGTAGACAAGTGATGAAAACATTAAGCAACTTGCTGGAGTGGTCCTGAGTTGACTGGAAGAACAGTAGACTGGTCCACAGTGACAAGTGCAGGAGATTTTGATTCCTTCAAACTGTTGAAGTGTATCTGGGACAAGTTGTCAGGGTTTTTATGGGAAATAACCTCTTAAATTGGTATGGGAGCAATTTGACAGTGAGAGAAGACTTTTGGATCTTGTGGCATGGCTGTAATTACAGTGCTTAACTTGAGTGTTCTACTGAGTAATTTGGATAGATAACAACTACCTCTGGACCTGTGTTGCAGATCTTTGAGATCTCATTTGTCTGCTGTAGCTAGGTGTTCTTACTACCATTGGTAGTCTCTTCAGTGCTTAGTAAGCAAACAGCTAACCTGCCCTGCTTGATCAGAGTTAACTTGTAAGTTGTTCATTGACATGGGGGATCCTGTCCTTCTGCCACTCAGCCATACTTTATATCTCCCCCTTTGCTAGCAGAGGAGAAGGCTGTGCTTTAGCTTCAGAATGTGTCACAAACAAGCTAGTTCGTACAGGCCAGACTTGACCATGAATTTTAATCCTTTAAGAGTCCTGTGTTAGTTGCCCTCTCAACTGCAGTGGTAGTGGAGTTCCAGCTCCTACATCTGTCCTCACAAAGGGGACAAAAGAGATCTTGTTGAATGAGGAGATACCAAACTGGTTTAGTCTGTATGTGCTTCTATTACTTTGTAGCTGTGATGTTTTATATTTCTACTCCGTGTTAACACACTAATTATGCTTCTGTCTGAGTAGGGAAGAAGGCTAGCTAGAGGTTGCACATTCAAATACATATACATTTTCCCTTCTCAACTTCACATGTCCTCCTGTGTCATTCCATAATGACAGAATTATGTCTTTCTTATTTTAGATCAAAGAAATAGTCACCAGAGTACTTCTTTTATCTTCCTGTTTTGGCAGCCCTTAACATACTTGGATTTTGTCTGTGAGATTCACCAACAGCACATAATTTAATTCTGGAGAGTGAGTAGTACTAGACTTGTTTGTGTTTTCTAAAGCATTGATTAAAATAAACAAACACCCTCCAAAAAACCACCACCACCACCAAAAAAACCCCTTATAATTATAGTTCCTACATTCTTGTGAAAGAGGAAGTACAGCACCACTTGAATAATAGCTGGTTTCATTCCCATTGAAAGATATAAAATATTTCTATGAGTATTATTCACTGTAGAATTTTGCAAAAAGATAATTAACTCCTTTGATGTAAGACAGAAGGTTATGAAACCAACACTATGTGGTGGTTGGGTTTTTATAATTTGTCATTGCAACTTTTAAGTTTTTGATAAGACTTATACTGAGTAATTGCTGGCTTATTTAAGGCAGAAACATGGACTTTTTGATGAGGAAGTTCATTAGTTCATCCCATACTGCCTGTTCTTGCCTTCTTTTGAAATCCTGTGTGGGTCTTTTCTAACCTTACATGTTTTGCATTATCATACACTCCTGTATGTTACCTAAGATATTTTTGTTTGTTTGTTTAATGCATTACAACTAGAAGTAAATACAGTAATGGAAGACAAAAAAAATAACATAAAGCTCACTGTCATCTTTGTGTTGGCAATTCAGATACATCTGCTTGTGCAGACCTTGACTTCTGGTACCTAAACTGACGTCTTGACCTTTTCCTCTGATGTTTTCTTATGAATATCTGTCAACTCAGGCTTAGCATGACTAAAACAAAGCTCTGTCTCCTTTTCCCACTTCTTTAATCAGTAGTAGCAGTCAATGTACTTCCTACAGATTTGTGGCCTGTTGGCACTGAGCGATGGGCACTGGACGTCCGATGTCACGAATTCCCTTCTCCAACTTGCCTTTTCTCGTTTGTGACGGCAGTTACAGCAGGAGGTTTTGGTCTTGTGGATATGCAGAGAGAGCTACAGAGCCCTCAGCTATCTTGCAAAGTGGTTTACTTTTGGTGGCCTGCCAGAAGCCTGCTGCAGTGTAGACATCTACAGAGGAAGAAAGGTTTGTAAAATGCCTGCTGGAAACTCATGGAAAGGTATACAGGACATACCTTTATAGACAATATTTTATATATTTGTAGGAATACATATAGATGATACTGTGTTTCTGAGAGTTTGACTGTAAGGTTGTAAAGCCTACCTTTGAATATGAAAGAACACTAATTTGGGGCTCTTTTATTTGACTGCTGTCTGTAGAACCTGACATTTGGTTGTGCAGTTCTGTGCTGAGTTAACCACTAGTGCATAGTCAGGAGGCTGAAGGATGTTAAAGCAAGTTTAGTTAAAGATCGAGAAGAGGGGAAAGCAATTTTGAATAGAAGTTCTAATTTTTTTTTTCAGTTTTTGTACAGAGATAAAGTTTTAGTGCTGTTTTTCAGAGAGCAGGAGTCCAAATCCATTTTTTTCCTGAATACTGTGATTAGATTATTAAAGTCTGCTCTTGGATAGTTGCTTACATGAGAAAGCAAATGTTTTTCTTTGTTACAGTCAGCAAAGGTAAAAACAACTCCTGTCCAAGTAAGAATTACTCCAAAATAATTTTTTTGGGTGTGTCTGTCATTTCTACAGAGTAAGTGAAGAGTGACTTGTTCTAGCTCACCTTTTATTTCATAAATTTAGCCTTGTTATAAAAATTGGTTTTGCCCCTCCTTGCAGCGCAAGGAATTATGTTAAATCAGATTTAACAGAAATGCAGCAGAAAATATAATCTTATTTCCTAAGTTTCACAATAAATAAAATAATTTTACATTTATTGAATCAACTCTTTTTCACTTGTCAATGTGCATTTTAATTGCTCATAACACACATACTCTAAAGAAGCATTTCTCCCAAGAAGGTGTTTTCTTCTTGTAGTAGTATTTTTTTTGATTTGGTTTTTCTTTTGTTTTGTTTTGCTGGAGATATTTTTGGGTGGAGTGTTGATTTTTGGTTTAAGCAAAAATCAGAACTTTTGTCTTTGGCCTATTGAAAAGGATAATGTTAACACTGTACATTTTTGATGGAATTATTTGTAGAAGAGATTAGACAAAGTCTGGTTAGTTAAGGAATGGTCTACGTGGATTATAGTAATTTTCAGAGTTCATTTAGTACCAATAGTAGAATTGCATTTTTTCTGTATTAGCAGTTGTTTGCCTCCATGAAAGTTTCTTTTTTCATTAAGATCTTGTCTAGCTGAGAATGGTAGTATCCAAACAAATGGACTGATGACCTTTCAGTGATGTGTAAGTAAGCAATTTAAATAGGAAGTAGGTATATTTTTTGATTTAAACTTGGACTTAAATATTCATGCCATTCTGAATAGCATTTTGATTGTACCCTGCCTTCTTTATTGACAGCTGCCTGGAGATAGAATTTAACCTAATTTTCACATTTTTGAGAGCTGTGTTGCTCGTTCAGACGGTAAGCCATGCTCTAATTATGCTTAGTCTCTCAATTTTGTTAACAAGAAAGACCAGTTGCAGGATATAGCAAACATAATGTTTGAATGATTTGCAGTAGCCTGAGGAAAAACACAGTTGTAGTGATATTGCTAGCAATTTAAAAATTAAAGCCTTCCTTATGGGAATTAACAGCATTTCCTATTATGTTTTCCCCTTTTGAGATTAAAACAAAGCATCGAGACAAATTAGAGTCTATTTTTTCCTCTCTTTCATAAACTGTACCCTTTGTCTGACTGTTGAACTAAATGAACAAAAAGGTTAATGTGTGGGTTTTTTGTCAATAGCACCTGTGACTCCTAACTTTAGTGTGGAAATAGTCTTTGCTGCTTTTCAACATGATGGTAGTTCCTTAACCAGGCATTACTACCCAGCTCCCCTGCTGACTAAAGAATGAATATAGATAGCAGAATTGAATAGTTCTCATGGTAGCTTTTTAAGATCTTTTTAGTACTGAAATGTACAAATGAAAACATACAGATGCCTATTGAGAATTGCAATACAGTTTTGACTTTGGTTCCAGTTTCCTCATCGAGTATAGAAGATACAGCATTGTAAACTTTGTATAGACTGCTGGATATATAAAAAGTCATTTAAAGACGTTAAATTCATAACCTTTTGATGCCCTTTTGTTGTAGGGGAAAGAAACTTTGAAAAAGTAGCGTATGAGAAACAATTGTTCTGTCAAGAAGGCAATGGAACAAAATAGACTTAATTTTGTTACAGATCCCAAGATACATTTTTCTCTTGGGTCTAGCCCCCAAGTATTTGTAGGCTTTTTTTTTTTCCTGCTCATATGTAAAGATCATTTCAAATAACTGAATCTCCGCTCCATGAAAATGCCCAGGTTCTTTGGAGAACCCCCAGATAAAATACCTGCCCCCAACACCCTCTTATCATCCATCCCACATTATCTCCAGTACAAAAGAGAACTACTGCCAATAGCTCTGCTTTAGTGGAGCACTCATTTCTTGTCACCTCTACCTTTTGATTTTAATTAGAACAAACATGCTTTTAGATATCTTTTATTCCTTTATGCTTTGTCAAAACCGGATGAAAGGTTTGTCCTGATCTTGGAAGTTACGGAAAGAAGCCCAAATATTGTGCTCCCTCAATTTGGGCCTGTTGTCCCAGCCTGAGTGGAAAGAGAATGTGCACAAAAGTGCAGACTGCAAACAAAGAAATGTAAACCAAGTGAAAGAGTGATACTGTCTTGAATAAACTTTCTCTTTCCCATATGAAAATGACATTCCAAATGCAGTGGGTTTGGGTTTTCATCATGCCTTTGTTTCCAAAATCACGTCATCTTTTTTTTTTTTTTTGACTAGCAAAATAGTTACTGAGATGCATTTAGGCGATTGGCCAAAATCTTAGCAGTAGTCCATAGGTAATAAGTTAACATCTGGCTCTTTCTCAGAAAGATCTATGTATGCTTTTGGATGTTGTTTTGTATATGAATTATTAGAAGACGTGAGAGAGATGTCTCTAATTGCCCATCCTGCTTGGCCAAGGAACTCTGTGGCAGTTGCAAAGACTGGATCTGCTACTGGAGAAAATTACTGCAGCCAAGTGGCTCAGAGTGTTTTCTTGGGATTTATGTTGTTACCTGGTTTTTCTTTTCTTCTCATTGTATAGCAGTTCTGTGGAAACAGGCAGTGCTTTGTCTGCAGCTTATGCTTTCACACATGTTTGACTGAGACACATGCCTCCCAACTGCCACATTTTTGGTTTGAGGGGACCACAAGTTGTTTTTTCCCTGCTGCTTGGGTTTAATGGTATTGGAGTTCTGCAAAGCACAGAGGAATTGGCAAGTTTGTTTTCAGCAAATGTGTGTCATCCACTTGGCCTGAACAGGATGCTTGTACATATTTTTATCATAGTTAACTATCTGCCTGGTAACTTCAGATATGTAAACTCCTGATTGTGATGTATTAAGATTATTTGAAAGACATAATCTTTTAAATCATACTACTGTTGTTTGCTTTTATATAGCAACAAAAACAAACTGTTATATCTTTCTCATAATAAAATAGATTTATATGGGATTGGTGTACATGTAGACTCTGGTCCACAGAGAGATTTAGTTACCTAGCTTCCTGCTGGAATCAGCACAATTTCAGAGAGATACCTTAAACACAATTCTGAACTTGGCCACAAGTACTTTAAATGTTTTTTAGGCCTAATGATAACCTTTTTTAAAAGTGATTGCTTTATTCTTGAGAAGTGTAAGTTTCTTTTGCAAGAGATATTGATATAATACTATGTATGATATGGAATACTACCAAGAATAAATGTATTTCAAAATTATAATATACTTTTTGGTTCAGTTAACTTGCTGAAAAAGTGCTGTGCTCTTCTGTTCTTTAAGGGCAACTTGACTTCTGTTTAGGATCTGAGAGTTACTACTTTTGTAAATATCCATGGTTTGCATATTACTTTAAGCTGCCTGCTGACAGAAAATATTCTGATTGAGAAAGTAATTTTAAAAAAAAAAAAAACGAAATCTACTCAACCTTAATTTTTTTTTTTTTAATTTATTTTTTAGAGAAAAGCAGTCTGTTTGAGGGAGACCAAGATGAAGGGGTAAATATATTCAAGTACATAGAAAATTGTATTTGAATATAAGGAAGGAGGATGTATAAATGATTCATTTTGCTCTTCTGTCTTGTGGATAACACCTCCAAATGTGGCATTTACCTCTGGCAAAGAGGATAGTGAGAGACTTAGGTTAGTGAGTGTGGGTATGATTTAGTTATAGCAATATGGTTTCTGTGTGGTTTCCTTTGGGACAGTTCTTGACAGTGTTTGTGGCTAGAAGGGACCAGTGAATCATCTAGTCTGCCATCTTTGCATGCTACAGGTCTTTATATTTCATCCTGTTCTCTGGATATTGAACCCTTTGACCTATCTGACCAAAATGCAGCTTGTGCTTAGCTAAAGTGTATCTGCCAGAAGGATGTCCATCCTTCACTTAAAGATGTCAGGGGATAGAGAAGACGCTACTTTTTGTACTTTTAGTTTTGTTCTGATGATTACTTACTTCCCTTGTTTGAGGAAGAAGGAAAAAAAAAAAATTCCTGCATTATGACACTGATTCTAAAATTGGTCCAGACTTCCCAGATTGGTAACATTTTACTGTTGTACCTGTATAGTACAAATTTGTATACACACATGGTATATACATAGGTCTATACTCTCAGTCTTAATTTAATTTAATATATATTTTTTGTTTGGGGGAGTTTTGCTATGTGCTTTGGCATTTACCTGTGATGTGTGGATACAATACAAAGATCACAAATTGATTTGAATTAACATAAAGGACTTTACTGTACTTTTATCTAGTACAAATATTTTAGAAAATTCTGTAAATTAAGGAAATAACATTATTCCTTCATCTTTTTATTAATTAACTTTGCCTTCAATCCCATTTACAACACAGAGCTTCCATTAAACAGTGTCAAGACTGTATTGTACAGACATCTGCCATTAGATTTTAATAATTTTTGACTGATATGTCTCTTTTAGTGGGTGGTAGTTACATCCAGAACTCTTTCAGCTTAAGTTTTGCACAACATTCTACTAAAGTAGGGGGTTTATATTTATTAAGGTTTTGTGTCTCAGATGTATGTGACAGTTCTACTCGCTATTTCCCATGCTGTATGTGCACTGAAAAAGCATTCCATTGGCCAAAGTCCCTAATTGCTTTGCAGCTTCCTGTGAGAGTGTTATTTTTCCATCAGGTTTTAGGTTATTGGGATATGCCCCACATAGTATTAATAGAAGTTTAAATATGGCATTATTTTCCAGTCTCCTTCATTAAGTTGCCATGCTATTGCATTGAGGTGCAAAATCGTTTTCAGGTTGTATGTTTTGGTATGCAAGACTGAAATTTTCTGTGTTGTGTGGTTTGGTTTTGATTGTGTGGTGTGCTGCCCTCTTCATAACAAAATTTCAGCCCTTCATATGTAATCCTCTTATTTTTAGTATGGTGACCTACATATTTTGTCCAAATATATATTTGAGAAGTTTAGGACTACCAGCCATACCATTGACTTCATATACTATGTGAGGCTACCTGGTCTGGGAAATATGCTGCTAGGTGTTTCAGTTTGGCATCCTCAAATCTTAAAGACTATTTTGCCTTTCTGTGCCTGAATTCTTCCATCTCAAGTCTTGGAGTAATGATTTATAGATTTTAAAGATGTATTTTGAGGACAGTGTTTTGTAAGGCACTCAGTTAATACAATAATGAGCAATGGAGTATCACACCAGGAAACCTGAAGAGTCTACTTTTCTAGAAATATTTGAGCTGTGCTCGGCATAGAAGTCCTCAGGCTATAGTTCAAAAGCTGAGAATTAAAAATACTGAGTGGTTGCTCCATAAATGTGTGTTGATTCTTCTTTTTAACTGAATTGGGAGCAGCCTTGTGGGGGGAGGTAGCATGTGATCCTGTAACTGAGAACTTGACCATGATGTGTACACAGAAGGTAAGGGCAAATTAAGGCTCCCAGCTATCTAGTCTGTTGGTTTTGACAATGGTTTTGACAATGTCTTTGACATTTGCTGACTTTGGAGTGCTTGATTTTGCAGCCTGATTTTTCCCTGGGCATACTTTCCGTTCCTAACTCTATAGCTCTAGGAACAGCCTGCAAAACTTGTGACATGAATGAAATATAGTACAGAACAGCTTCTAAAAGTTTATTTTGACAAGGTCCATTGCTGGGTTGAAAAGAAAAGGTTCATGCCAGAAAAAAAGGTCAGGATTTTTTGAATTAAGAGCAAATGGCTGTTATGTCAGTGTATTTGTAAACTGTGTTTAATCATTGCTGTGGACAATCCATAATTTATCTGCCACTAAGGAAAAGGAACATGAAGTTTCCTTCTCAGAATGAGAAGCTCTAGTGTGGGAGCTATTCATCTAAGTTTGAATGTCAGAAAGGTCATGGGAAGAGATTTGGAAAATTTTTGTAATTCCAGAAATAACCCCTTCGGCATCCCAAAAGAAACTGGAGTGCTGAGGAAAGAGCCCGTAGTGTACGTGATACCATCCTGCGGCAGGGTGGGTCAGCTCTGCCTGATGGCTGTTCTGCTCCGGAGCTCTGTGTTTTCACATACCCCTCCCTTCCACCCTGTGGGAAGAAAGAGGGAGGTAATAGGCCTGTATTTTGTGCGTGACAAGCAGAGTTCATTCCCTTTGCTCCTTGTGTCTGTCTTATTTTGATTTTGCTACTCTGTATGAAAACTGACAGTATACTTTAGAGACCCTATATTAAACTTGCTGTTAATTAAGTTCTTCAGATGAATTTTTCACAGTAGGAAATGTTTGAGTGAGGAAGATTTAAAATGGAGCTCTTACACAGAGGCTTCTGCTGTAACATGGTATGCTCTCTCTAAAGGCTCTACATATCTAAAATGTCAGAATAGCAAGGTATCCATCAGCCTGTTCATTAATCTTTTCCATTCTGTGGGCAGACATATCACCATAAAATAATTCCCTTTAATAGCTACAAATATTTTTTATCTCTATTCACTTTTCTCATGTCACCTAATTATCCTTATTTATTAAGACATGATCTATGTCAAAAATCTTTTCCTAGTATCTTTTTTTCAAGTTCTGTCTCTTAAACTATTAACATCCCATTAGCAGGTAACAAAAGGAATTAGATTTCAGAGATTTTTTTTTTAATGGATTAAGTATATCAAGATACGTAATATTCATTAGGTGCCTGTGAGCTGTCCTTGGAAAACTCTACTTTCAAAGACATCAGTATGAGGAAACCATATTCCTCCCTTTTTGCTCAGTCTTTGCTCCCATAAGAGTTTAACTATCTGTGATCGGTATTAATGCAGGTAATAGCAAAGAATAGTAACAGGAATAACTTTTCATTTTTTTTTTTCTTCAAAAGCAAAGCATGTGACATTTTAATATAGAAAAAGGTAAGGCATAAATGGCACAAACTGATTTCAGCTTGAAATGCTTATGGATAAGTCACAGAAAAAAGCTGCTTACAAAAATTTCCTGTATTTCTCTCCCCCCCTTTTTTTTTTTGTTTGTTTGTTTTCTTGTGTCTGTGTTGTATACGGATCTGTAGAGTAATATGTAAACACTTGCTATGTAACTGGTAGAACAATGTAAAACTTTTAGGGAGGTATTTGATTGCAGTAGGCAACACTGCCATAAATAAATCCTCTTAACAAATTCCAGGTCAGCAGCAATGTGTAGGTCTCTTTATGTTTTTTTTTTTAATTAGCTTGTTGATGGCTGATGTACAATGTAGGCAGAAAGTGGAGTCAATTCAGGAAGCTATTAGAGTCTTTCCTTACTGTTTTCACTGTTGGAAAAGAACCAGTCTGTAACAAGGCTTTTAAAATATGCTTTCATCTGTAATTGGAGGCTGTTAATATAGTTCATGCAAAAATGTGAATCTTCCAGAAAAGACTGATTTTAAGAGTTAAAATTTTAGTTTCAAGTGTTTTGAGAATAATGATCACAATGAAGTGAAATTTTCAGTTTTCTGTATGGGTTAAAAAGTGGGTATTATTTGGTTTTGGTTATGGGGGTTTTTGTATTTTGTGTGTATGTTTTGGGTTGGGGGTTTTTTGTTTGTTTGGTTTGGTTTTTTTATAATACCAAGTGTTGCATTAATGTTTTAAATTAGGCCTCTTTTGGCAATCATTTAATCCTTCTGTATCTAGTTTCATCTTCTATGTGATAACGCTGTTTCATTTTTTCCCTTTCAGTTTTCATAATGTAGAGCTCAGCTTGCAATTTTGTTCCTTCTGTGCAATTGCTGATATTTTGTAGTAGAAGATTGGCACAAAGTTAGCAAAGCTTTATGTGGAGAACTGTTTTATAAAGGAGTTGTGAATTTGCAGTCACATGTTAATGCTTTGTAAGTATATGTAGAGGGCAGCTTTGATTGTAATGTTTTGAAGTGCCTTGACTCTACTGAAAGTGGATCCAGAAAGGATGAAAACTGCAGTGCTGTGGCTGAAAGGAATTAGTAAATCTTGGGAAGCGCTGTGTAATGCTTTTCTTGATGATTCACAGCACATTTTTAGCCAAGGGGAAAAAAAAATACTTTTCAACCTGGTGGTGTTCTGAAAAACTGTGAAAGAAATCAATAGGTTTGTCCTGGGATGCATTACTCCAGTTCCAAGATAAAAAAGCCTTTAAATTCACTAGTCATGATATATTTTTATACATTTATCTTCCTCATAATTCAGTTCTGAATTTCACTTTAGTCTTTTTTGAAGATTAATTTACTTTAGATTATGGTAGAACTTTTTATTGTTAATGGATTCTGTCAGGCCAAAGAATAACATAACTTTTACAACTTGAGAAGTTGCACTGTCAGTTTTACTTCATCTTACTTGTGTCAATGCCACTATACAACAAAATTCCTGGTTTTAAACCAAGTGCTGATTTTGGAAGGGTTAGCTCTGGTGAGAGAAAACAATTTCAGAAATGTTCCTAATGAGCTTTCTTTAACAGATGTACTGGGGGAGAAGACAACTCTAGCTTTACTATGCTCTGGCCCAATATATTTTTCTATGCCTTAGAATGCCCATTTGGATTATGATTAGTAGGACTCCAGTATGAAGTCAGGACTGTACGACTGTCAGAACTCCCACTGATGTTGAGTCTTGCAACTTTTGACATTTGTTTAGCTGTAAGGTTTTTATAGATTGACTTTTCATATACTCTTTTGTTACGTTTTTGTCAGATTCCTTCTTGTAGAGGATTAGGTCAGCTTTATAAAGTTGATTTAAAAAAAAAAAAGTGTCACTGCTCGCACCAGATCTTTGCTTTGATTGTTTTTTTTTTTTTTTCCCTTCCTAAGATTTCTCAGATTCTCCTGGGATAGCTAATGCTTATATCATCTGTGTTTGTTCCTCAGAGATAAAGCTTTGAATTAGCTATGGAGCAATCCAAATGCTATGTATTTGCATGGCAAAGTTTTGGTAGTGGGAAGGGCTGCAGGGATGGCTTCTGTGAAGGGCTGCTAGAAGTTTCTACCATGTCCAGTAGAGCCAATGACAGCCAGCTCCAAGACAGCTCTGCAGCTAGCCAAGGCCAAGCCCATCGGTGACAGTGGTATTACCTCTGTGATAGCGTATTTTAGAAAGGAGGGGAAAAAATGCACAACTGCAGCATTGCAGAGAGGAAGAGCAAGAATATGTGAGAGAAACAACTCTGCAGGCATCAAGGTCAGTGGAGAAGGAAGGGGAGGAGGTGCTTCAGGCAGCAGAGCAGAGATTCCCCTGTGGCCTGTGGTGAAGACCATGGTGAGACAGACTGTCCTCCTGCAGCCCATGGAGGCTAATGATGGAGCAGATATTCACCTTCTGGTGTGGGATCCTCCCAGGAGCCCATGCAGCAGGTTTGCTGGCAGGACTTGTGATCCTGTAGGGGACCCATTCTGGAGCAGTCTATTCCTGAAGGACTATACCCTGTGGAAGGGAGCCACACTGGAGCAGTTCCTGAAGAGCTGCAGTCCATGGGAAGGACACAGGTTGGAGAAGTTTGTGGAGAACTGTCTTGTCTGGGAGAGACCCCATACTGGAGCCAGGCAAAACTGTGAGGAGACCTCCCCCTAAGGAGGAATGAGCTGCAAAAACAATGTGTGATGAGCTGACCACAACTCCCATTCTCCATCTGCCTGTGCCACTGGGTAGGAGGAGGTAAAGAATTTGGGAGTAAAGTTAGGCCCAGGAAGAAGAGATGGGTGAGGGGAAGGTGTTTTAAGATTTCTATACCCTGTGGAAGGGAGCCACACTGGAGCAGTTCCTGAAGAGCTGCAGTCCATGGGAAGGACACAGGTTGGAGAAGTTTGTGGAGAACTGTCTTGTCTGGGAGAGACCCCATACTGGAGCCAGGCAAAACTGTGAGGAGACCTCCCCCTAAGGAGGAATGAGCTGCAAAAACAATGTGTGATGAGCTGACCACAACTCCCATTCTCCATCTGCCTGTGCCACTGGGTAGGAGGAGGTAAAGAATTTGGGAGTAAAGTTAGGCCCAGGAAGAAGAGATGGGTGAGGGGAAGGTGTTTTAACCTCATTAGCCTGCTTAGATATGATTGGTAGCAAATTAAACTACCTTTACAAAGTGAAGTCCATTTTGCCCATGATGGTAGTTGGTTGGTGGTCTCTCCCTGTACTTACCTTGACCAATGAGCCTTTTGTTGTTTTCTTTTGGGTTTGTTTTTTTTTCTCCTCTCTGTCACACTGAGGAGGGGAGTGACAGAGCCTCTTTGGTGGGCATCTGTTATCCAGCCAGGGTCAACCCACTACAGATACAGTTATATTGGAAAAAATTCAAAGGTTCTTTGGACTATGAGGGTCAAAAATACATGTGTGTGCATGTGTGTATGTAAACACATATGCATAATTGTGTGTGTGTACATATTCATCCATTCATACATGTGTATGGTGTTGGATTCTGAAAAATGTGAATTTCATACAAGACACAAAAGGCATAAAGAATTCTAGTGAGCTCTTTGGAGCTTGTGAGATGTACACACGTAACTATTTTAGAAGAGCTTAGAGATGGTTTTAATTCATGCTTTGCATGAGGGGATGCATTTTAGTGCAAAGCATTGTTTTAATTCCCTATTTTGCCAAGGCAGCTCACCTATTATGGAGAGAAATCAAAATGCTTTTTTCTTATACACAATTCAGATATCCAATCACTTTTGGAATTCTGGTAATCTTGGACATCACCTTTGGAAGATTTAATCCAAGAGAAACCTTAATACTTCTGTAGCTAAGAAGTTCTTTAAGGTTGGATATGTAGGTTAACATAACTGTGTTGTGCCATATTTGGTGTACACTGGTACGGGATCTGGTATGTGACTGGCAGCTTTTTTAATTGTTCTGGTTGTAGCATGATGTAATGTAGTGCTGAGAGTGAAATTAGTGTTGTTTATAATTAACATTTTTTTTTTTCCTAACTGCTTGTCTAAGTAGTAGTTGTAGCTAGCAACTCTATGGATAAAAACAATGTTTTGAAGTGGTTTTGAGGAAGGAAAGTGGAATATTGAGGAGAAATTATTACTTTATGGCTTACAGCTTTAAAATAGTGGCTGCTAATTTATTTGGATTTCTTCAAATAGGGGTGAGACCACATGAAGCAAATACAGTACTAGGGGAAAAAAAAAAAAAAACAACCAAATGCTGTTTGTGTTCTGTATTGACTGTCTGCTGGGGATGAATTTCATATTCAGTGACAGAATATCAAAATGAGTGGCAGTAAAACCCTTTGCAAAGCCTTGGCAAGGATAGAGTATGAAAATAAGTATCCAAACAACAGTGAACCAACTAGGTTTGTATAAGATTTTGGTTTGAATGCGTCAGGCATCAGTTTCTTCAATAGCTGAGACTGTCTCATATTAGTTTACTGTTACCAGAAAAGATTTTCTTGCTAATCCATGCCCAAAGCTGTGGACGTGGTACTTTTCTCTTCCACGCTCCAGTTCTGATGCTTTTGTGGTCTAGTCCCTTATCTGCTCCAGTTGGCTAGTGCAGCAGAAGACACCCTGCCCCAGCCCTTTGCTGGGTGGGGAGCTGCCCAGGCTCCCAGGGAGCGCTGGCAGGGGTAAGCAGTGGGACTACAGCTGCAGGGTGTGTGGGCAGAGCAGGACTTCTTCCATCACATGGAGTCCTACCTTCGTCTGTGACAGACTTGTGTACATCTCCATGATTTTTTCATGCTGCAGAGCAGTCATTTTCTAAACACACCCTGCATTCAAGTTCTAATTTTGCCCATTTCAAAACCATAGTGCTAGTCCATCTTTCCAAAGCTGCTTTGCAAGAGATCAGATGCATCTCTCCTTGGCCTCTGGCCCCTTTAGCTTTTTTTTTTTTTTTTTAGGACTTGCAGATTTTAGACCTCACCTTTTAAACATATCTTCCCACCTGTATTTCAGTGGCTTAAATTCTTCTTACTGGAGTTGGACTCTTAACCTTCATATTTTGCATAATACCTTATCAATATGCTTATTGCAACTTATAAATCCTCTGAATGAGTTTCTACCAAGCTGCAGAAATCCTTTCTTGTGAAGCTTTCAGTACAAAATGTTAACATAATTTTCTGCAGCAGCTTCTGGTTGATCTTTTCTTTAATCATGTGCCTGTTAATCTAGGGATTAGTATTGGTTTCCTATAAATGAAACAATTTAGATGAGGTTGGTTCTTTCGGCTAAAAGTATGTAGATGTGAAGCTTTGCCATTATTATTGAATGCTTCTTGTATAAAAATAGTAATTTTTTTTTATAAGTTAATCATTATTAAGAAGATTACTATTCAATAGTAATGATTTTTTTCCCAGGTTTTTAGGAGTTCTTCAAGAATATATTTTTATATCTTAGCAAAATATGTAAATCTAAACAACTATAATCAAGTTTACCTCACTTTATTTACTGTATGTCAGAGATACTGACTTATTCAATAGTTGGTTTAGTGGTAATTTACAGGACCCATCACTTTTTCTAGTCTATAGCTTGGTGTATTATTGTATGTGTGTTGGTTTGTATTGTGCCTTGTGTACTATGAATCACTTAGCAATCTGAGAAAATATTTTTATCTTTCTATTTTTTCTTCTGCATAAAATTGTATTTAAAGAGCTGCTTCCAGTGATGCTAATTTATGTCTGTTTAAATCAACTTTGCTTCATAACAGTCCTTTTAATAAATTAGGGTTCTTTAGAGTAGCAGTAATCCAGAATCAGTAATCTGCTTTTTGGAAGTGTACTAAATTGAGACAAAATAATTGAAGCAGACTATCAAATAGAGGGTCACCATACACTGGCTTTTTGACTTACGCATAGAAAATCAGAACTGCAAAAGCAACTATAGTCGAAATGTGATCGTGTTGGCAAAAGTAGTGGGTTATGCTATTCAGAAATTTCTCACTCTCATTCTGTTCTCCTCTAACAAGTAAAATATGTCTCCTACTTTTAATGGGTCACTCTGCACCTGAGCAGAATAAGGATTTGGGATACCCTACAGGTCTTTGCAAAGGAGGTGGGCTCCTGAACTAGGCAATATGAGCTCTAAATCTGGATAGCACAAGGAGCGGGAATTTCTTTGGTAGTTTAGATGGTGAAGGAATCCAGTCTAATGTGTGTGACTTCAGTGTAGCTGATTTTGCACATTTACTTATCATTAGTTCACCTCAGTTGATGAGTAAATGTGGAAGGAGTAATAGTGTGCCAGGAGACCTTCATTGTTCCATTGCTGTTGTGGGTGCATTACACACTAGCTAGTGCCATTTGAGTATATGGCAGTCTTTGTCTCACCTCTGAGTCCTTGTTCAGTATCCAGTGCTGCACTAGTGAACATGTGAATATTTAAAATCTTGTGAAACAAAAAATCTTGTAGAAACAAAAACAAGAGTGTTTTTGCTTGTAGCCTTGTGTTTTGAATTCCTGCAGTTTATAGGCCTCTGTGCCATGAAGGGGTATTGAAGCCAGCAGTTACTTTAGTGGTGTTGATGTCCATTTCTCCTCAAAGTTTATGAAGGTCTTAACTGAAAGCTTCTTGAAGATGAACAGTTTATCTTTTGTTAGGTGTCCCCTGAGGGGTTCAACCATCTCTTGGCAAAGGAGGGAAAACATGGTTTTTATTGATTGGGTTACTTGAAATAAGAGGGATTTATTCCTTCTACTTCCTCAAATACTTCACTTGCATTTTGATATCTCTGTATCCGTAGCTGAACTTCATGAACTCCCAGCAATTTAAAAAATGTGATGAATGGCACTTTTCTGTTAAGAATGACAATAACACCATTCTTTCCAAAGTAGTGTATGACCATGGTATTATGCTTGCTCAAGGAAGTAAACAGTTATACACCCTGGCAAACACAGGCACCTGAAAACACAGACACAAGGCACTGAAATATGCCAAAAATAACTTGAGTTTGTTTTTTTAAGTTTATATCTACTTTTGAGTTCTGGTCCTGTTAAAATCAACGTTTATCATAACCTGAATCGCAGCTTCAGAATCTTCTTTCTCCAGATTTTGGAAAGTGGGCTGCATTTTTTTAAAAGGTATTTCATGTCTCCTGAGGCAAAAGATTCACTTTTTAGAAGCTACATATCAGACATTCCAGGTACTGAAATTTGGTGAGCCCATGGCTGAAATAATATGGTAGGATTTCTCAAATAAAAAAAACTAACTTGATAAAACTATCAAGTTAGCCTTTTTTTTCTTGTTTCAGAGTTATACAGTTCTGAGGTTCAGTTAATACTCAGACTCTGTCTAGTGCAAATTCCTTCCAATTAATTGGAGTCTTTCTTATAAAATTGTGTTAAAGGAATGTCCTGGTTCCGTGTAAAAAG
>NW_008627689.1:0-37495 GCF_000691845.1 Merops nubicus
AAAAAAAAAAAATTATATATATATATCTAGAGAGAGAGCTGGCATGGAAAAATCTGTGGAAGCAACCTGTACTTATGCTTCTGTAGTGTGAATTCTGGTTTGCTTTAACTCGAGTACAGTGAGACACTGGTGGGTGAATTTCTGAGACATGATTCAATCTGTACTTCATCCTGTAATCTAACTTGCGTAGTACTCCAGCACAACAAGCATCACTACTTGTCCTGCCTATTCCTTATAAGTACAAACCACAAAAAGATGTGGAATACCATGCTCAGTCATCATTGCAGCTACAGAGGGACAGATAAAAAGGAAATTATGGGTGACAGAAGAGTTTAAAAATAGTACCTGCTTACTGCATGCCCCTGGGGAAGCAGCACCAATGTATCAAAGACACGATCAACAGCACATATTCAAAGAAAGAAAAAGAGTTTACACTCTAGTTCATTGGAAGCCTGCAAAAATTGAGGTGGCTCCCAAGTGCAAGATGGGGGGGAGGGGTCCTGTTACATCATTGCTGTCTGATAGCAAATACCTGTACCATTTTGTATTTGTTCTCTTTAAAAGGCCATATTATCTACAAAACTAGGCATGCTGGGAGACAGAGGTTAGGAGCCTGTCCCTGGATGGTGGCTGAAGTTTATGTGCATCGCTTCTTCTGCGTTGTCCTTTGAGGTCCCAGAGAGCAGTTGGTTGTTGGTTGCTAGCTACTGGTGCTCCTGTTGTAATTTAACCATGTGTTGGAGTAGTAGTAGGAAAAACAAGACCTGTGAAAGCTGCTAGAAGAGAAATGCAGATGCACACATACAAATGGGCCAGTTTGAGGGATTTACTGGCAACACCAGAGCTCCTGCTGAGACAAACTGATTTTGATAATCTAGGTGTTTATACTTAGCTATGGCTAAGATGAGTTGTTACTGTGGAAAAATAGGGAAGCATTGGCTCGAAACTACACATTTCTTGGGAACAGAAACAT
This sequence comes from Merops nubicus, assembly GCF_000691845.1. Classification (NCBI taxonomy): domain Eukaryota; kingdom Metazoa; phylum Chordata; class Aves; order Coraciiformes; family Meropidae; genus Merops; species Merops nubicus. The sequence continues at coordinate 974 of NW_008627689.1, forward strand.
CAAACCAAGCCAGTCAGTTTGCAACTGCTCCAGAGCAGAGTAGAAAAAAAATAAACCTCTAAGTCCTGCTCTATGGCAAGCTCAGTGAACTTCTTTCTCTGGTGTCTCTCTCTGTCCCTGCCCCATGCAGCTGTTTCCTTCTATGCAGTTTCCTTGATATCTTCTAGAATTTGACTCAAGTCCAGTGCACACCTTTGTCAAACCTGTAGTTCTGACTGTGATGATTTCAGGTTTGAAAATGATGGGTATTTTTCAGTGAGAGATGAAAAGTCCAGTTTTTGCAGTCTTTGAAGCAGGTGAGACTTCATTGCATTTTTATCAAGTTTGGGTGGTTCTTTATGGGAAAAGGTGCATAGCCTCTCATACCAGAGAAAAAAACTCTGTGATACTGTAGATTCTAAGCCCTAGCCAAAGCTGTAATTACACTGTGCTTTCCTTCACTGAAAAATGTATTTATTGTGTTCTTACCAGCTCCCTCCTCTAGCTACTTACACCAGTCTCCGTGTTGTCATTTGCTATCCCCCAATTCTGCTCTAACGATTGCTTGTGGGGCTACACTGCCAAATGGCATTTCTGATAGAAGTCACTCTAACAATAAAGACAACCAAATCTAGACAGTCAGAAGACAAAGGCCCCTTCATATCAGTTGACAATGCAGTCCCACAAGTGGAAAGGTGAAACAGTTAGGCCAGATTTGCCACACAGGAAAATAACCACTGCAGTACAGTGTAAGTTAGTCCCCAGCTGATCCCCCTTAAAGGCAGATACCTGCTTGAAGACCTGTTTGCCTTTCAGCCTTTGTTGTTTATTATTCAGATTCACATTCAGCTGCATCCAACCTTTGCCCTCCTGAGGACTTGAGCTTGCAGCAAAAAGCTAAATGAAAGACCAAGATCTCTCTGTTGATATTTCAGAATACATACAACAGTTGCCTCAACTTTCGAGGAAGGTTCCACATGGTATGATGTGACTTCGGTCCTGCAATAGCTGACACCTGTAATGCAGAAATCCTTGGACAGCTGATATGCTGCATGAATTCCTGACACCTCTGATCTTCCAGTATTTACAACAGTATTGTTGAAAAGAAGTATCTTGGAAAGGCTTTGGTGTAATAGTATCACATCTATTTTGCCAGTCCTTCTAGTCCTGAATAACTCCAAAGCAGCCCAGGCTTATGGTACCTTTCAGCGTCAGTAGAGGAATCTCAATCTTCCACAGCAATCAATCACAGTAATTCAGTATATATACATGGTCTGCACAGCATCAGTATTTTTTAGAAGGCAATAAAAGGATTCTTGTTAAAACAAAAAAAAATGTAAAACAGTGCCTTTAATTTCAGTTTTAAAACTTAATCCATTTGTTTCACAATACTTTATATTCTCATTGTAAACTTTTATTACATAACAGTAAAGTTAAAAATCAAGTAACACCAGAAAGTGACATTCACTTAGAATAGAGGGGAAGAAGTATTCCTCCAGTTTTGTTGTATCAGACAACACTTTTATATACATACACATACTGTCACTCACTGGCTAGTAGAGATTTGTGCAATTTGTTTGTAATTAATATCCCCATGAAGGTACTAATTGCACATGTAGAGCTAACAATGTCTCTGTAACAGGATTAAAGCAACAAACCACCTACATATAACCATGGCTAACACCTAGACAACCTGTTATTGTAGAAAACCATTTCTTAAAAACAAAATTAAAAATAAATCATCTTCAATGTAATTCACATTTGGTCACATTTGAAACATGGTCTATTGCAGTAGGTATCTTTCAGTAGCATGTGCTTTCTGAAGTGTCTTGCACTGGATGCCCAAGATTAAACTACCAAAAATCGGAAGGTATTTTTTGAAAAATAGACCATAAACTTTATCAAGAGAGAAAGAAAAAAAAGCCAACACATTAGCTCCTACATTGCTTATAGTCATCTCTTATGAACGTTATTTCACTCTTTCTCCCTGTAACTGCCCACAGTTTCTTTCTTAGAGGAAAAAAATTGCTGCATCTCTAAGAATACCCTGTTCACTCAAGAACCAAACACATACGTTCTAACCAGCCATATGCAATAAATGTATCTAAGTCTAAATCTTATTATTTATATTCTTCTAAAATCTCTATGTCTATTATACACAAAGTATGTAGACTCCTGAGATATATTTAAATGCCAGTAAAGTAGCTGCTTGTGAGGAAGAACTGACAGAAATATTGATAACTATAATATTTAAAATTATGTTGGACAAAAAAAGCTGAGGAGTAAAAATAGAATCATAAGTTGATGACATTATTTGTCATTATCATTGTAATACTTGCACATTAATGGACATGAAGATTACAAAAGAGTGACAAGATAAATGCCTTTTCCTGAGATGCTCACAGGGATTAATAACAGGACAAACACTGACAGTTAGGAGCAGACAAAAATATACTTGATGTCCATGTGCCTGTTTTAAAATTTTTTAGCTAGGGGTGAATTGCTGAATGATTGCTGCTCAAAACGTAACAGAAGGGGCTTTGGTATATGCAGTAAGATACATGGAAAAGATACCTCTGGAGAGGCAAAAACACCACAGAGAAAGGAAGGTGCTGCATTGTCACCTGTCACCATACAGCTGTCTTTTCAGGAATGCAGTGATGGAACATATGTAAAAATCCAGAATCATTGTCCTAGGTGCTGATATGTTTTGTTCCAAGAAGAGAGCAAGTCCCTGAGTTCCCATGATTCACCAGGAAAAAAAAAAAAAAAACAGCCGGGCTTCCACATGAGATGATGAATGAGAAAACCTGGTCACATCTGAAGGAGATGATGATGTTAGAAATCCACCTCTCCCAGTTCCCCTCTGCCTTCATTATTACTGAGAAGAATATGATTTGTTTTTAAAGAGGCTTGGTGATGAAATAAAATGTGCTGTCAGCTGAACTAATTGACACACTTCCGCACTGAATTTCCTTCACAGTGAGAAATGTTTATGTTATTCTTTGGGGAGAGGCAAGGCTAGAACAACTCTTCATGTATTTGAGGGCTAAGAATATTAATAACAAGAATGTAAATTCTAATCTTCATTCAAATACAAGAGAGGAAAGGGGCTGAAAGACATAACATAGGTTTTCCATGACCGCAAAATGTAATGCAAATAAAGTTGTAAATAAATTTAAGTGGAATGTAGCAAAACTATAAGTACCCACTCTGATGTCCCTGCAGCTTGCTTTGGAGCCTTTCCACTTTCAACACTCTATTTCAGGGCTGGATATTATGCAGGAGGCAAGAAAAGCCCTACAGAGCTGGGGCTTAGCACTGAGCTTTGCATGATGAAAGAGGCAGTACAAAATTCAAAGTCGCTTGGTTTTGGAAACTGAACTGCTTCCTTTAGCGTGCTGGCTGGAGGCAAGGAAGCTGCTGTTCTTCATGCTGTTAGTGGGAAATGTCATAATAGTAGTTACGTAACCTCAGCTCAACTGCAACGAATCCGGGTCGGTCATCAACGCTGTGGAAAGATGACAAATATCACTGCATAGGAAGGAGAATGCTTGAGACTCTACCTCAGTCACAGTTCCTTTAAAGCTGCTTACAATATTTTAATGCTACCAAAATGCTGCTACAAAATGAACACCAAGTGGCAAATGTCACTACAGAGCATCCAGTCAGTGTATTTATTGTCATGCCCGTTTCTTTGCAGTTGGTGAAGGTATGACAGGAAAGAAATGGTAAATCAGCTTCTTTTAATTTTCTACTTCATTTACTTCAGTAATGATTTGGAGAAAAGAATGTTTATACTGCAATATCTGCCTTATAATGGATACTATAGTCATATGGAGTGGGTTAGCACCAGAGAGGAGCCAACACATACACTATGTAGCTGTATTGTGCTTCTTTCCTCTGTATTTCCAAGTCTTTGTTAATTTGGGAGAACACAAAGCGACAGGCCTTACAATAATATGTTACATATTGTGATAGTTACACTGCCTGACCTGAGCCCTCTTTTTACATCTTTCCAATATTTAAGATATTTGAGTACAAACAAATAAAAACCAGCATGTGTTATGATATGCATATTAATAATAACAAAAAATCATCCCTTTAACTCTAGAACTGCTACAGCATTCGAGTAAAACAAAAAGGCAGACATAATTTTATGTCTCCACATTCTTTCTAGAGTACTATGTGTAAGAAAACTAACAAAGAAGCAAGGTACCTAATAGTGAAGTACCACAGCTCCTTAAATGGAATCCAGAGACCTTTGCTGGACAGACATTCTCCAGATGGTGAAATGGAAGATTAAGTAACATTATGAGTTTTGTGGCACTTTGAGAGCTTTATGGAGACCTTCCTACAGCTAGAAGCAATTTCAACAAAATAGTTCAAAATGAAACATCACAAAATGCTTTTAATAAATTTTTGCAATAATTAAAAAAAAATAGCAGGGGAGCTTTTTTATTTCATAATAAAATTGTATTTAATATTCCTAACATTTTAATCATTATCAATCAGAAAAAAAATGGTTCTGAATATTAGATACAATCTGAAAAGATGTTTTGCCTCTTACTAAAAGGAGGTCAGTGTGATATCCAATCTGAGTATACTCAGAAATGACAGGAGAGAAAAATAAGTCAAAACAATTATTTGTTAAGGAATGGAAAGAATGACTTGGCAATATGACTTTAAAATTTCAGCAAAGTATGGGAAATGAAAATTAAACAAATACAATCCAAAATGAAACAACAGTATCTGCTTAATTTCAAATTTTCATCTCAAAATACATCAGATTGGCCTTTTTGTGGAATTACTTGGGTTTTATTACACCTTATTTTTTTTGTATATAACCGTTCCAGCAAAAACAGCTAGGCAAAATCAGCTTCTTGTATAATACTCAACTCATATAATTTTCACTTGAAAGTGCAGCTGACTCCTTAGTTTGGAGGTGGTTTGTGAGCAATGTTGTGTGTAAACACCAGCCAAAAACAAGGCATTTTGAAATACCTTTCCCAGTCCCTCACTGACCTCTTTCCCCTTCTGGTTATTAACTAAGTAGATTAAAACATATTTCTATTAAAGAGAGAGCATCACATTGCACTCACTTGTATGTCCAACACAATTTCATTAGATCATAGACTTCTGTTGGACAGACTTCAGGACATTCCATTCGTTCTCCTCTTTCAATCATCTGTGCAACTTCACCACCTTTCATTCCCTGGAACAGAGTGACCAGAACAGTCAACCAAGATGCAAATGATTACAGCACACACACTGCTATAAAACAAATACAGGCCTGGAGTTGATTTTTAGGCTATCCTTTGACTCACCTGGTGCAACAGATCAGGTGCTATGGCCTGCTTTGGCCTGCAATAACCCTTTTTGGGTAGGAAAAGGCATTAGTTCAAATTTGCTCTGAATTTTTACAGAAAAAAAAAATGCCAGGTAGAACGACTCACCTTATATGGTTTTTGCCCATAAGAGAAAGCTTCCCACATTAAAACCCCAAAGCTCCAGACATCACTTTTGCTAGAAAATTTGTAGAAATTCATGCATTCTGGAGCATACCACTTGACTGGCCACTTTCCATGACTCTGTGCCTAAAATAAGTCATAACAGAAAGGAAAAAAAGCAGGCTAGACACAGTGATAAGTAGTAGACAACAGTGGGATTCATATCAGCCAGATGAATTTAGATCTGCATGCATTTTTACTAAGTATCATAACATTCCTGATGCGTTTGGCATTAGAAAGAATGAGTAGGAGCTTCTTCAAAAGTGTTACAGAATTGTTACTGATCTTCTATTGTCAAAATAATGCACTGAAATGAAATGTATGGTAAACCAAATCTTAGATAAATGACCTGGGTCATGTTTTTAGAGTCATTTAACTGGAAGTACCTCTTTAAAAGTAAGATTTTTCACATAGGCTGTCCACAGAGGGTAAGGAGATACACACCCCGCTACACTGAGTCTCATTATTACTTAAAGTCACTGCTCCATTTCAAAGCATAGCGACTGCTTTGTGGCAAGCTGCAGTTTGATTACATTATCCCCTAGCACTGTGTTATGACAATGAAAGTGTCAAGCTACCCCAGCACGACTCCAGATCTAGTGAAAGAACATCACTGCATTTCGAGGAGTTGGGAAGGGAGTGGGCCTTTCAGAACTATTCTTAAACTTCTGACAAGTAGCTCTGGCTAGGCTAGTGGCAATGATTTAAGATGTAACTGCCTTTTCTGGCAGCAGCTACTATTTCCCATAGGAAGGTCATCAGAAGGGAGTATGTGTTTGCTCCTCCTCTGCAGCAATTCATGGTCTGGCTTATTAGTTTTAAATAGCTGATGAAAGGGGATAGGTAGAGGAAATTTGAACTGCCACAGCAATATATCAGAAAAAAAGACGGAGACATAATTACAGCCTTTGTCAACCACAGATGTTTTTACCTTATTAAATGTGGCAGTTATTTCAGTCCCGTTAGCTGTATAGAGATCAAATGAATTTAAAACAAAGCTAAAGAAATTTTGCTTAGATCAGGTGACTATTTACCAATGGTCTTTCAAAAACATCCTGAAATTCAGTTCTGTTAGGCAATAAGGCAGTCTGCTAGCCTAAATTTTCCCTGGACATGGTGAAAAACCTAAGTGCTCAGAAGTTTGTATCTGCAACAAAGATACTTTCCTCATTTTATATAAGGAGGTACCTCATTTCCACTATAAATTTCTACCTTCTAATGACACGTTTACCAAAAGCAAATGAAAGACAATAAATAAAAAAAAAGGACGAGGTTTTTCCACCCTACATTGATCATGCATTTTGAAAATCAGTGACCTAATATCAGCCTGCAAAATAATGGATTATACATATTATTTCTGATTTTGAACTTTTAAAAACAACTGCACTTCAACTGAAAATAACTTTATTAATAACAGCTTTCATGTCTTATGCCAACTTTACCTTATAATAATTTTCATCAGCGCTAAGAGCTTTAGAAAGTCCGAAGTCACTAATTTTGGCATAATGTTGGGTGACTAATAACACGTTCCTTGCAGCCAGATCCCTATGAACAAAGTTATTCTCCTCCAGGTATTTCATCCCCATGGAAACCTGATGTACCAGCTCTGTTATATTCTTCTCTGTGACATGTCTGAAAATCATAATTGAATTTTTAAGAGGTCAGGAGATCATTTTAATGACTTTTTATGGAGTTCAAATATAAATCTTTACTATGAACTTCCCCACATCATATTAGAAACCTGATCCACCTATATTCAGATAACCTTTAATTAGAACTGGCAGCATAAGAATATCCTGAACAAGACGATGTGTGAACATATCAATAGATGATGAACTGAAAGACAAATGAAAATTCTTTCATTTATTCAAAATGCACTATTTTACCAGAAACATTTGACAGTTAGGAGACATGTACAGGATAATCATGTACCAGTGAAGAGTAACTATAATCTTTAACAAGTCAATTTAAAATTGACTTAAAGAAAAAAAGAAAGAAAAGCCCTTACAGAAAAACAAAATAAAATAAAAAAGACCTGTATCTTTTTCCCCCTTTGGGTAAATCCTATGAAATGGAATCAAGGTTTACATACCTATTTTTTTGCAAAAATTTGTTCAGTGGCCCAAGTTCGGCCATTTCCATTACTAACATCCAGGCCTCAGCTTCACATATGCCTATCATTCGGACAATGTACGGGTTATCCAGTTGCTGCATTACATTTGCTTCTCTCAGTAATTCATCCTTTACAGCTGGATCATTACTCTCATTCTTAAGGATTTTCACAGCCACTGGCTTGGCACCCCTACAAAAACAAATCCAGTTCTGGTATTAGTAGCTGAAAAATGTGTGCAAATGCAGAAAAGTCTTCATCTGACGTTTCTGTGCACATAGTACAAACTGCGACAAAAGACAGAATTGACATTCAGAGGAGGGGGAAAACCCAGATGTAACAGGAATATCTCTCTATCAAATGCTCAGAAGACAGCTAATCAAAAGAGAGAGAATGGAAATAACCCCAGAAGATTAGTCATGAAAACATCTTAAGAAGCCCAAAAAAAAAAAATGTACCAGACAAAGTTTTCTTGCTCATTCTGTCAAGAATGCTATAAAGCTTTCCTGGCAAGAAAAGCTATAGAAGCCTTTCTAAGCTTTGATGTGTTTTAGGGTTGAGACTACAAAATTGCAAGGCCCCAAGGCGGTGCTCTGAAATCCTGAGAAACCTAGCCTACCCCTGCAACCTTCAGCTCATACAACTAAGTGAAAGAGTGATGACAGACAGGCAAAGCTCAAGTGTGAAACAAGATTAGCATATACAGAAGCTGGGACAGAGCCCTTCAAATCCCATCAGATCATACTGGAAAAAAGAAAAATCCTTCCTGGCTCTGCAAACCTAGGTTAAAGAAATGCCTTCAGCTCCAGGTTGTGAAAGTGTATACACAATCAGCCCACCCACTTAACATACTGATAACATTCTATTGTAAAAATGCATGGTCAGGTGCTCCCACTTCAGCCAGTATAAACAGGGTCTGTTCCTACTGAAATTACATGATAAAAGAGGTCACAATATGTGCGGTCTTCTTTAAAAATCAACATTCCAGCTTCATGAAACAGGTCTTTATCATACTTATTTTAGGTGAAAGTCTCTTTGCTACATGTAAGCTGTCCATGGCACTGTACACTATTTCTCAAAGAGAGACAGTGCAGATGGGAAATACTGCCCATGACAGACAAAAATCATGGCTGAGAGTTGACTATTCTGCAGGCAAAGAGGTGTCTACAAATAGAGGAAAAGAAAATGACTGTATATAAAATGAGTGCATGTACAAAGAGAGAAACTAGTGAATGCTAGCCCAAATTGCTTAGATAAAATCTATCACCTTAAATGACATGCAAAGATTACTGCTGCTTTGGAAAATAAAGGCTAGAGCTATATATATTAGACTCCATGAACATAGACAGAAACACTTACTTTTTCATCTTATAGAAACCTTTCTTTACAGTACCAAAATTGCCAGAGCCAAGTTCTCCTTCTTCCAAGGTCAGCAATTTCCTGTCAAGAGTGACATTTTTTGGTTTCATTTCATCTGGATCAGCATATGGACTTTCATACACCTCAGTATCCATGGGTAAGGCCTCCCTCTGATCCCCTGCAATTCAATCAGTGAAAAACTTATACATTATGTGAGACATTTTTGCTGCCACAGCTATCCTTCTTATGCTCAGGATCATCAATGTGTTTGATTTATGAGAGTATTATAAACAAATCACATGCAGTCCAGCTACAGGCATTTTAGGAGAACACTCCCAAAAGAGAGTGACCTCCACCTGCTCACATGCTTAGCAACTACTGAGCATCTGAATAATACGAAACCAGGACGTTCCTCGACAGAACAAGGGTTAAAGGCTTGCTCTTGTCCTTAGTACTTTCCATCAGTTACCTCAGACAATTCTCCACTCAGAGTGCTGCCTTATATGTAGTTCATTCTAAGGCACCGACCTTTAATTGCATTTTACAGAAAGCCTGAGCATCAATTTGGCACTATGGATGCAAGATGACAGATTACTTTTACAAAGTATAAGAATGCAGCTTTTAGAGTCAAAGAAGTAATAATCTTTCACTTCAACATGGAAAAAGGGATTTCTGCTAAATGACAGAAATGGTGACATCTGGCAGTTTCAGCTACCAAGCTTGAGCTATGATAGTGGCTATATGAATACTAAACAAGGTATGAAATATGTGCAAGAAAAAGAAATAGGAGTGGAAGAGAAATCTCTGCCATAAAGAATGAAATTATATTAATGACATAAATTACTTTGCCTACCTTTTTCTGCTCCCATAAGACCTCTCTTCCTTTGTAGCACATAAGGATTAAAAGGTGCTTCATCAGATGGGTGGCAAATAGTTGGCTGAAACTGTAGCACACAAATAAGAGATTTTATGTTTACCAAAGAATAGGCAAGTTAAAAGTATTTTTCCCCCCTGAGGATTATGTCATAATGATTGCAAGAGACACATAGATGAGAATCAGAAAGTAAGAAAGGGATCCAACAAAGTTTATTTAATTCTGGAGGTTATTGCTTGAGTAAATATGCAGGCCAAATGAAACATACACTGCTAGAGCATAAAAAGTTACTGCAAATATTTCAGAGTATTTGATCTGAGAGAATTAAATGGAATGGGTCATGCACAAATCTTATTCTGCAGATAGTAAATTTACATGCCGTACATAAAATTTACAAACAAATCTGCCTTGTAACACAATCACCCATAAGGATTTCTTTTTAATCTGTCCTTCCTCCTTCTCCAAGTTATCTAGGTCATGGAGAAATTCCTAGCACAAATGAAAATGAAAATCACTTCCCTTTTTCTCTCCTGGATGTTATAGAGTGAGTCCAATTGGAAGAAACTGGGGTAAAAAGTAATTACTTTAATAGGCTTGTGCAACATCATTGACAAAGATAATGGACCAGATACTAAGCCCGTCTGACTGCTCTGAGGAGGGAGAATATGATGTAATTCTTACGGTACTTGAACATCTGGTTCAAATACAATCCCTCTGCCTTTACTCTTTGTCAGAGGAATACTATGGAGCACACAAACCACTCCAGCAGAAACACAGTGTGTTCTGGAACTCCTTGGCTGAAGGATGAGTCTGGTGCAATAAAGTATAGATGAGAGAAACATGATGTGCTCTCTTCTGTTCGTGAACTCTCAGGAACAGGGAATTACAGAACTTGTTTCTGCAGTTTAGTCCCTTTTCTTTCTCAGTGTCTCAATCTTACTCTACTCACAAGTGACCTCACCCTCCTAAGAATGTCTTTTAAAACCAGGAATTCAAGCATCAACATGAGTTTGCTTAGCTTGAACAGGAAATAAAGGTGTATTGTACTTGCAAAACACTGGAGAGGACTATTTGAGTATATAATTCTTGTTTTCAGTAACTGAAGCTTTTGGTGGCATATGTTCCTGCCTGAAACAGCTGTGGTTTTCAAGTAAAGAAAAAGAGAGATGAGAAATGTCCAGGAGTAAATTATTGGGTGCAACAGAAGCTTTGTCACTTGGAAACTGCATTTCATATAGAAAATGCCTGACCCAGGTGGTACAGACCTTTAAATTGTAATGAAGTCATCTGCCCAGCTGGATGAAGCAGAAAGGGTTTTACTATGTATATTTTACAGCAAACCCTGAGTAAGAGGCCAAAACTCATCAAGATTCTGGCCAATGGGATGAGCATGGTATCATCAGGGATGGTGAGGATAGTGTTTCTGACTCAGTCCTGTGGAACAGTGTTGAAAGGTCATTTACAGTCAGGGCAAGCCACAAGAGCCCTAAAACAGGTCAGGGACCAAACTGACATGTTAATCTCAAAACCAAGGAGGCAAATGAACAGTATAAAACAAGATCCTCAGCTCTATTCGTTTTTCTAGCCTGGTACACCTTGACAGGTCTGCAAGTTAAGAACTGTATTTGCAAGACCTGTATCACTTTATTTCACACACAGGCCATTCACTAACCCCAAAAAAACCCTCACTAAGATTGGAATTCAATCCTAAACCTCTCAAGCCATAGTCAGGTAGTTTCACTGTGAACCCTTTGGACAGTCTTTCCTACACTGCACCAGGACATATAGGGGAATGCTTATGTTCATTCAAAAATTATTAATAATCTTTTGCAAAGTAAAATCAAACCAGATGGAATTATACTTACTGAGACAACAGTGATTTTAGCTTGTGTATTTCATAAATCTTGTATTGCTTCAGAACACATCAAGAATACTTGGGGATTTTTATCTTACTGCTCCCTCCTGTGATCTTCAGAATTACTATTCAGAAGTAACTAAAAGTCACATTATATAGCTTCCTGGATGTATTCATGCTTCTTATGTTAACTGTATTTGTATTTTAAAAGGGAGATGATTTGACATTCAGAAAGGTAATCGGAAACCATTAACTGAGCAGATGCAAAACAATACGGACTGACATTAATACCTATTGCTAGACAGGTAAAAGGACAAAGAAAGCAGGTGCAAACTGCCTCATTGCATGGATTTTGTGGAAGCCTCTGGTTAACACTTCTCGGCCAAGGGATCCAAAAAAGAGTGGGGGGGGAAAAAAAAGGATAAAAATATGGCAATTACCTAGGAAAGGGACTGACATGCTGAGTCTTCAGAGCCCATTTCCAGGATACTGGAAGGAAAGTTCTGAAATGTTTAGGAATGATAGGATCATCATTTCAAAGGATAAGTTTTGGGTACTTTACCCTTAAAATAATCTTTCTGACAGAAGTACAAAGTGTTCAGAAAATAACATCTAGAACAGACTGCATTGCTCTGGGACTCCTTTGCTTTTTGAAAGCTTTGACAGGAGTACAAATTGTCCTCTCTTCACTGCGGCCAGTACCTCAACTGTGCACCAGAAAGTGTGATGGGAATATCTGAACCCCAGACTTGCAATGACCCTTACTTAAAACACTGAAACTTTTTTAAACCTGTTTTTAATTTTTTTTTTATTTCTAGGTAAGGTCACACAGGTGTATCTGTAGCTCCAAGCTAATGAATGAAACATGGCAGCTCCATTTTCTTTCTTTCCACTGTTAAGTGCTGGATAGAGTTTGTGTAATTGCTATTACATAACTAATAAATATAAATTCAGGCCACAGAAGGGTACAGCTTCTGCACAGCTTTGTTTTCACATTAGTAAAAAGACTGTATACCACTTCTCCTCATTGTAACCCAAACTTAAGAGAAATGGGATACAATAACTTTAGAAAAGGCCTTTGAAAATTATAAGTACAAGATTTCAAATGGACTTGAGCTAACTGTTTGAAGAAGTGATTTTTTTTGATGGCAATATAACTTTGCACGCTGAATTATGATGAAAATTACCAATTCCACTGCAACACCTTTTACTGGTTGATAATAAAGTTTCATTTGATTGCTGCTGAACAACAAGGCATAAACACTTAAGAAGTACTCAGCCAGTACTGGATAACCTCACAAATCTTAAAAATCTTGGGGAGGATAAAGTCTCATATTAGAATTAGTTGCAGACTAAAAAGGCAGTTAAATATCCCTGATCCTATGTGCCAGCATATGAACTACAATACTTTGGACTGGCCAAATAGAGTTCATGTACACCAAATTCACACATCTCAAGAATCCATTCACCAGTGCAGAACATCTTGTAAAAATACAGCTCTGGCCATGACTTAGCTAACTCCCCCAGTGGGATGTATGGAGATAGCTCTGCTCTTTACAGTTCAGGAACAAAATAAAAGAATCAGAATGGATTGGATACTCTTGTTCAGAAACTACATTAAAAAAAGTCATGAGTGCATCACTCCCGCGCTTGTGAATAAAACTGTAGCTGTGAGTTGGAAATAACCCCGTGACACCAAATCTAGCAAAGCAAGTTCTCATTCTTAGACAGCTGCTCATGCTTAAGATGAGTGATAATGTCTTGCACAACATGAGTGTTAGCTTAGTTAACTAATACATATGTATGTATTATAACTTAGAAAATTATATTCCCCATTTTCAAATTTTGGTTAAACAGCTTAACGATAGCTTTTTCATTAATATTTGTGGTTAAACTGTAACTTAATGTTTCACAGGCACTTTTTCAGCTCATATTAGTAACTTGGGAATATTGTGCAACACTCAGAAAAATGTAAACATTTTTCTTTAGTTATGCCAGTTATGTATTCGTGGCATGCAGCACTCTACATATCTTTGAATAGGATTTTCTAGAAGGAACACTGGAATTCTTCTCTTGAAGTCAAGTGAGGCTGACTAAAAATGGTGGAGGAGTTATGTCTCATTGTAGATACTGTGGTCTCGGTAACAGTACAATAATAATTTTTTTATTTAACTGTCATTTAAATTCAGAGTCCTTTCTGCTCTACACTTTGAACCCAGCAAGTTTAATTCTGCAGACCTTTTTCTGACAAAGGGAGTTTTGTCTTAAGACAACCAAGGTATAGGGTAAAACATTACTCCTTGTGTTCTTACTAGAAGTAGAGAGTGGGCAAAATGACCATGGCTTTGCTCATCCAGTAAAAAGGACTAGAAGAAAAGAGTCCAGTAGAGGATCCTGTTAAAAATGGCACATACCATGTGACACCTTGTGGTCTGTACACTTGTGGACTATGGGGCAGGCTGTCATTTTATGCTCTCATACTAGAAAGCTGTTGTAAGCCTCTCCTGTTTTCACATCAACAGTTTTTGTCTGTTGTTTTGTGTTCTTGTTTGGTTTTGGTTTTGGTTTTGTTTCTCTGCTCAGGTTTAATTTTTGTTAGTTAAACTTCTCAGCTCATAATTAAGCTACTCTGAGTGTGCCATTCTTCCCCTTATTAGGGACTGGCTATGCTAGTGTGGCACTTTTATAGCAATATAGCAATACCGACAATCAGAGGAAAGCAGGAGGCAGAGAGATTACATTGACTCCAAGATATCTTTCCAATAAAAGGAATAACATTTCCTAAGTATATATAAGGCTTTAGTAGGATAACCTCTAAGCAGGTGTCATAGCGTCCAGTTGATGCAATGAAAATAAGACTCACTGTTTCCTTTAAAATATGAATGAAACAGCTCTAACTACTCTGAGTTTTATACTAAAGATCATAATTTTATATCAAAGAATATGCTTATGAAGGCAATCAGGATAGGAAGTGACATTTTTTCCAGTTTAATAATTCTGATCCACAAAAACCTGAACACATATGTAGGACTATAAAGTCGTCTTACTTTGCTAAACCAAACTGCATAGCAAAATACTGCATGACAGAGACCTTATTAGCCAGATCCTCAATGAGCTTTGCATAAGACATCTTAGTCGCCGCTAGGTGGCACAAGTTCATTTAAATTGTCATCTAAATTTTAATTTTATTTTAGTGAGTAAAGCGGCTTGAAAAATTTTGAACTGAGTACTAACATGATATACAAATTATCAGTTTGTGAAATGGAAAAAAAAAAATCCAAAACATAATTTTCAAGGCTGAATAGGTACAACAATGTAAATTTTCGGGTTTACTGTCTGAAAATTTTTGATGTAGGAGAAGTAATTGCCTAATTTATCAGGTCTAATGGAAACTCTGCATGTTGGGTTAATGGACAGTAAATGCAGGAAATGTTCAGAGCAGGACTTTTGTTTAAAGTATACAATCAGGCAATATGATGAAATTTCTGAGTTTGAGTATTCAGCATTAAGTACATGTATATGGTGATCAAATTAGTTTTCTGAAAATATCTTCTTAAATGATTGGTCTTTCTCAGGCAATATGCTTCAGTCTGTACCTTATGCATGTTCCCCAGATGGCACAAAATGGGTATTTGACTGCAGAAGGCAACCAGAGATAAGCACTGGTTTTAACCAGCTGAACAGAGAACCCAGTGACCCAAGCCACGTCCACAGAGTTCAAACCCCACACTCACTGTTCTGAACACAACAACACAAAAATACTTGACTAATGTGTGACAGCATGGCAACTTCTTTCAGATAGCTTTACAACATATCCTGACATCGTATATATATTTGTACAAAATGACAGCACATTTAAAAATGAGACATGGGTCCTGGGAGCATATACAGATGACAGCAGCTACTGTAGTACAAAACTGAAGTTATAAAAAAGAATACTTTCTATTTATCAGGATTTTCAAATACAGTGTATGTCAAACTTAGTTTTTCACTCTCAACATCAGTGTTTCTCTAGGGCTTTTTACGCCTGCTCATTTTTGTTGGCGAACAACTGGAAATAAATGAATGAATAAATAAATAAATAAGCAAAAAGACTCATGGGTGGAACAGGGAAATGCATCCTCAAGCATGCAAACAAAGCTTATGACTATGTGCTTCACAACTACGTCAATTACTGGTCAGCAAAATTTTCTGGCCATGCAGCAACGTTTTCATTACTACAGAGTTGGGTTCACCTTGACTCCCTGACATCACCTTTCTTATTCTGCCTGGTCTTGTGACATCTTACACCGGCTCAAATGTAAGTACTGTCAGTGCATAACAAGATTTGTGCACACAGGTTTTGTAAGAATATATTTTGTGGTTTAATAAACAAATTGTTCCCTAAATGTGCTCAGTAATAGCATTGTGTAAGCAAGCCAATTTTCTGATTAGGAATGGTAGTTCAGAGTAGAAATACCATTTTGTTCTGCTATAAGCACCATTTTTTTGAAAAACATTTTATCACATTTAATTTGCAGACATGATGAGATTTTCACCAGTATTTAGTGATGTGAGAAATTACTTTAAAACTGTCCTTCACTTTAAAAAATTCCTTTAAACACATTGTTTTAGTTATAAAATCAAGACCACAATTACGTAGATGATTAGGAAAGAAGCAGGAAGCTTACAAAATCTTCACAATTTGATTGTTAGTAGCCAAGACACACATTTAGTAACAGAAGGCCTAAAGAGGCAAACAGGGAAATTAGTCAAGTGTAAGTCCTTTTAACTCAGTCAAAAACCTAAAAGACTATATGAGGCACCTTTTTGCTGCCAGCCTTTGGAAAGGTGTACGATTTGAGTCTTGAGATAATTCCACCTCCTGCCCAACTCTAGAAACCACAATGTCAAAGAGGAACAGTAAATGTGTCAGGAAAGTTGCTAACAGTATTTTACAAAACAAGCATGGTATACAAGAACAAAACATGCCCAATTTTTCTCTTATAGTGTCTGCAAGTACACATACAATGCACCCAACAAAATGTAGCATAGGAGATCTTAGTCCTAAATTTTCATCCAACTGTGTTACTCTCAAACCATCATGAAACTACAGATATACTTTAAGGCAGTTTTTAAATTCAGACATACTGCCCTCTCCCCACATCTTTTACATGGTATGTTTCTTCTGTTTTTGTTATTTAACTTTAGCCATCCCCCAATATATTCAGCAATGTAAATTAGCTGGTAACTTTATTGTCTTGATGTATGACTACTGTATCCAGCAAATCTGAAGAACACCTTAATCTTAAAACAATATGATTATTGAAGCAAAAAGCACACAAACTGATATTAATTCCAAACAAAAACAAATAGGCTTTAGATTTTACATCTGCATTTATCTGTTTAAAGATACTTCTAAAAGTAATGCAAAAATGTTTTACAATAATACATCTGCTTAATTAAATGTAAGTAATTAGCATTTCTAGAGGTCAGTGAGAGATCATCCTTGCCTAATTAAAACTGTGATGCAGTACTTATTGACCAAGCATTTAGGCTGATGCTGAAGTTGAAATAATCTGAGCCATGTTTTCAGCCAATTTAACCAATCTTTGAACTGACTTACAGTTAGTGGTTCTGAACCTCTAAATGATACATTTGGATAAATTTTTTCATTAAAAGATAGCTTTTCTAATGGCATTGTTCCCAGCTTTTTTTTTTAAAGAAGTTTGATTTCACACAAGAAAAGGTATCTTTTGTCTCAGAGTACCAAGAACAGCCATGCAATCCATATTCCTACTGGAAGAACAGAAACTTTTTTGGTGCTTGACAGTCTTCACAGCTGTGATACATAAAAACTCAGTTACTACATACTGAAAAATCTTACTGAACGCACTATTGTCTGCTACCATTCTCCTTCCATATTGGGAACAAACAGAAACCTGAAGCAAATCTTAGCTGGCAGAAGCTGGCAGCTTCATTATAATGTCAACAACAGGTTTTAGGTTCATATCAAAAGCTCCTCTGCAGGTTTAAATACATATTGGGATGATGTGCAAGGAAAAAAAAAAATTACAAAATCACTTTAAATCTACTTATGGAGCCTCTAGTGAAAGGCAAGAAAAGTTCTAGTCCACATATGTGCTGACAGAAGTAAGAAAGAATGAGTGTCCATATTCTGTATGGAAAAATTATCTCCACATAGACTTTTTTTCAGAAGGAAGTCCTTCCCTTTGCAGAGGAAGCTTATTAGTATCGCTAAATAGGAGATGTCAAGATCACAGAAAAGTGGACAAGAAACTGTAACTTTTTGTTACTCTTAAGTTTGCTCTTTAAGCATTACCAAATACTACACAATCCCTTCACTGATGTTGTAAATTTTGCTCCAAGCCCTTACACATTAACAGTTTGCAGTTAAATTAGTTGGACAGTCTGCCTTGCACATCATCCAGCAGATCACTCTAAAGTGGTCATAAACTCTATTAGCTTCAAAGCAACATCAGATTTAGCATGCTCTCCACTAAGGCTTTGGAATCTCACCAGTGGATTTCAGGCATTAATATACAGAAAAAGTATTGAAAAATGGCTCTGGATGGGAATACCAATATTAGACTGTACCTCAGAAGAGGCCATTCCCCTCCTTCAGTTGTTAATCACATTCTGTCCCTCTACTCTCTCTCTTTTGCTTCTTTATTCTACTGAAGCTTTTCTCGCAAGTCATAATCACTCCTGTTGCCTTGCTCTGGATTATGTCCTGTTGGACAACATTCTTCAGTGGAGAGACAAAAACTGGTCAAGGTAGTCCAGCATTACTAACACCTTACCAGTGTTGAACAAACTGGAACATTCTTAAGTTTCCCTTTCTTCTACCATCATGATAGTTGCTCATCCTTTCTCCTGTTCTGATCCATTACAGGCATCACATCCTCTAAAAAACTGTTGCTGCTTCCCATCCTGAGTTCTACACTGACTCTTAGAAGTGCAGTATCTTGCACTAGTTTCTACTGAGTTTGATCCTGTTTTTTTCCTGGATTTTTCTCCAGTTCATCACAATTATTCTGAGTCCCAATTCAAACACTCACAATCTCAATTCATATATTTTGGCAATCCATTTTATTAAATAAAAATGTTGCAGAACCTCAGAAATGTCACAAACTCTTAAATATTAATTATGATGGTGTAAATAACATATCCTCTACATAAGACTTTGTGATTGTTCTGTTCTTTTCAGGATGTTTTTGTTTTTGCAGTCTGAATTCATTGTATTTCAGGCTCTGTGTATAAAAAAAACCCTATATGAGTAGCATTTTATAAGTTACCACTTTTGCACAAAGACATTAATGTATGAGAACCTGTCAATATTAACTGAAGTCTTTGAGCTCCACAAATAGTAACATTAATTTAAAACTTTTCACTTCCTATTTTTATGTTTATACTACAGGACAGCAAATTAACTGGCTTGTTTAATAAAACTCCTAAAGAAAATACTCAATTCAGAGTTCATTTTTAAGAAGTTCAGAATGTCAAACATATTGTGGCTGTAAACACTATTTTAGGGGAATATTTGCAAAATGTGCACTCAACACATCACACTCATATCTTTGGTGCTTTTCCTCTATCCATTATGATGAGTCTTCAATGCAACTACTACTGATCAATTCTGAAAACATTAATGGTTGTATGTATAACGTACAAGTGACCAAGTGTATTTAAGTCAGCTAGTTCCTAGAGAAGTACACATTAAAGGGAGGAATTAATCTTACCTAATTATGACTACCTAACAGCAATGGCTATACCCTTGACTCATCACCTAGGTCCCTTCTGAGTTGAAAAACACATGCACATATTGGTGGAAAGTCATTCCACCACTTTTACGCTTGAAGTGACATGTGGACAAGTTATGTGTCTCTCTCTCTTGCTTCAAAATTCCTCAAAAGTAAGCCTTTGTGACTTGCTGAATGACTGGTTCTTCATCTGAGTCCATGAATGTTTGGCAAGATTAATCACACCCTATGTGCATGACCCAGTCTTTCACCTGTAAGTCATCATGAATCATCGGCGTGGTATTACTGCAATGCGCTGCCAAGAAGAAGCTGGTCCGTTTACTTTCCTTGCACAGTCCTAAACATCCGCCAACTTAGTCAAATACATGGTTGGGTTTTTTTATGCTACTTGTTTGATAATACCTAAAGTAAGATTTCTTAAATTTACTTTAATTTACACACAAACTCCAAAATTTTCTATGGATAATCTAAAACCTACATAGA
The DNA here is from genome assembly GCF_000691845.1 of Merops nubicus. Classification (NCBI taxonomy): domain Eukaryota; kingdom Metazoa; phylum Chordata; class Aves; order Coraciiformes; family Meropidae; genus Merops; species Merops nubicus. The sequence goes on from NW_008627689.1 coordinate 20,907, forward strand.
ATTCTCACATCAAATGTGCTTGCTCCATCACCACAACTGTGAATATGCCAGACAACTGTTTGTCACAATCATCGTTGTAAATGGAATAGATTCAAACCTCAGGACAACCTTACAAAAGAAAAGAACCAAAACAACAAAACAGGGCATTGATTTTGGTTGCATAATTTCCGGTTATTCAAAGGGGCATTTGATTTTCAAAAAGCACTGGTATGAGAATGGTTGTTCACAGACCCACAGGGACTTGACAATACTGAAATAATTTAAGTGGCTATTTGGAAAATAATATTTTTTTTCTATAATGTGAGACCCCACCAAGATAATGACCTAGATGATTAGGCTCTCCAGGGAGGGGTGAAACAACCAAATTAAAGTCCCTATTTTAGACGAGATAAACTATACCTGAATGAGATGGTGTTATGTATTACACCTTGGATGGCTCCTCTAATCAATGGACTCTAAGAAATCAGGCAATTATATTCACAGATGGGCTTGCTCACTCTTCACGGAGTTGATGAAAGAACTGCCCCTAATTTCACTGCACACAGAATCAAGCAGTTGTGCAAAGTCTGATGTTAACTGCACACACCAATACGAAAATAAATTGAACCTTCATTTCTGTTTCAGTCAGCAGATTCTTAAAATGGACAACGTTAAGAAATCAGTATGTCTCCTCTTAGTGTTGATACAGTCACTATAGAACATGATCAACAATGAGGCATTTTTCACATGAAAAACATTGACTTTCACACATATTATATATATAAAAGAAGTTCACAAAAATAAATTATTAATAGCTCATGCAAAACACTGATGAAAGCAAAACCCACGCTAGGAAATGTTAAGCTTGTTCTTTTCAACTTACTGCTTATATACCCAGAAAAACAAATTCACTGCTCTAAGCAGGGGTCCAAGCATTAGGACTCCTAGAGCAGCATGTGACTGTAAGCCTTCTCAAATGAATACTACTGTTAAACCACCATCTACTCTTACCTTAGAAGGTGTTCCAGGAAGAGGAGGACGAGTGTTAAAAACAACATGATCTGTGAAATAATCAAATGTATAAGGATACTGAGAAAGGTGAGAAATGTACTGTAAGAACATAATTTTTTATACAGGGGACCAATCTGATAGTTTTTAAATCACATTACAGTGTTTCTCCTGGCCCATCTTCTTTTGGTTTTGTCTCCAATGTGCAGCAGACTCTGGTGCTTGCCATCAGAGAGACAAAAGTATGAACACTGCCTAAATGATTCAAAAGAGCAGAAAAATACGAGCCTATTCTCTCACCACTGCACTGGTATCCAGTTAGAATGACAGAAAAAGGCCTTAGAGAACATCACTTCTGGAATAGTATGAGTTAGACAAGGATCAGGCAGAAGCACCTTTTCTCCTCTAGCACTCAGGGCAAGAAGGAGAACAAGGTCTCACTGATATTTAACATGACACCAAAAAAACAAACACGCCAAAGAGCACACTGGACTTCGGGACATTTCATCCCTTCCCCTCCCTTCCTCCAAGTTATCAAGGAATGCCTCTCTGACCCCATTTTCAGCATCAGGTGCAGCCAATCCCTTGTGCTGTCCAGCTCTCCCAATATCAGAAGTAACTTCTCATCAACCAGCTGCTCACCTCTTTGGTGCCCTTCTCACTGCACCCCATCTGAATGCCTACAGCAGTGCTGCTGAGATGCTGGCCTCAGGACTGTGACAGGAGTGCTGGAATGATGAATGTTACTGGGTGTGGGCCAAGTAACACACATTGCCACTTCAAAGCATATTTTGGATCTGACAGTAATTTAGAGCCGGCAATAATTGGAGTTGGTACCTTCCTGAAAGCTATGGGATCTGCCTCCATCCTGCATGATTTGGCAGATCTTAAATAATTTGAAAGGAAATGTAAGGGTTTTTAACCCAACTTTAATCTGCTGTAATCTGCATCCACCTATATGGCAAGTGGAAAAAATGCACACATCTTTATCATCATTAGCATGGCTTTACATACATGTCAAAATAAAAGGAATAACTCACCGTTTTCTGAGCCCAGTCGTGGACAAGGAACGGTAAGAACCCTTAGTAATCCATCTGGTTTGTATGAATAATGCTCAACTAACTACCAGAATGAAAAGGATTAAAGAAAAAAAAAAAAGGAGACAAAAAGATATGAAAAGGTAAGGGATGAATAATTACATATGTTTTCTCTTTAAATTGTGCACATATGTACAATAACTGGTATAAATTACAGCAAGTGAACTAGGCACACAGCAGATCTTTACTGCATGTGTTCTTACCTCATCTTCACTTGTTGTTAGCAGGTGTGCATGTTTCTAAAGTAATCTTTTGGATAGATCTAGAACCTAATCCAGGAACTGGATTTGTAAACATTTCACACCTGGTCCTGCTACTAACCAGCTTTGTAACTGAGCAAATAAATTCTTTTTATACTTCCAAGTTCCCATCCTCTTTTTTCTTTTTTTCTCTCAATTTTTTTGTCCAACTGCAGTGCAGGAATTGTTCTGATAGACAGTACTCAAAAGTCACAATGGGGTGTAAGCAGTTAATACATACATAGCATCAATAGTTCTGGCCATTTGTGTTCCTGTATTGTCCTTTCCACACCATTTTATTACACACTTGTTACTGCTGTTTTAGCATTGGTTCATTTGGGTAGAAAGGAGGGGGTCTGTCACCAAAACTACTGCAGACATACTCTAAAGTCTTCTAAAATAGTATAGCTAATTTTAAATTTGCCGTGGCACCAAAAAAGAAATACCCAGACAATTTACAGGAAAGGCTAAAAAGTAACATAGGTAAGCAAGGACTCATATTTTAGATTTGTGACTGGGTCTAATTGTTTTATTAAAATTTTAAGTAAGAGGACATAGATTTCTGCAGGGGTTTTAATTCCCTTAGGATTTTCAATTTACGCAGTCATTTCTCCAGTATTCAGTTTTATTGTTTACTGTGGCATAATGAACTCTGCATTCCTTAATTGCTTAATCTTTAACAAGACTCAGACTTTTTTTGGTGTTAACCCTCAGCAAACTATGCTTTTTCAGCCTTGAAGGTAGAGAATTACAACGTTAAAAAATGCAGTATGTGTACAGCATCAAAAAACATCCCCTTTGTGCTTCCTATAATTCTGTTTATTGCTGTCATAAAGGACCTTAGAAAAAGACTGTACCCATCATAGCTATTATTAAATATGGTCACTTGCAAAATGGTCTTCCTTTCTAGAGAATGTTCAGCTAACTGAATATTAATTATAGCAATCTTGAATTTTGCCAAGCTCCAACATCACATTTTAAAATTATTTAACTCTCTACACTTTCATAGCTTTCTACATACATTTTCTTCATGTATGGAAACCACATAAAGTTGGAAATACATGACAATCTGTGAAAACATGTTGCTGTTTAGCTAAAGACTATTGTCGCACGGCAAAGTACAACAAGCTGCCTTAGTCACTTATATGGAAATATGATGACAGATACCCAAGTGATTCAAATTTAACAGACCTGCCAGAGGGTGTCAAATCTTTTTCCATCTGGGATGGAGAGCTTTCCTGTCTTATCTCTGTCAATACGGTAATGCAGTACTTTTCCATCATTCAGCAGACATAGGGCATAGGAACCATTGCTGTCCCTTTCTCGGATACTGTAGGAGTAAGAGAGATTTTCATGGTTATACTTTACCAGGAATAAGCATCTAGGTTGCAATTCTTTTTTAAAACACCATTTCATTTGAGCTTTTGAATTAAAACCAAAGCAAAATCAGCACTGCAACTTCTGAAGACATTTTGTTAAGCCTGCCTTTTTTTCTTTTCCTTTTATTTCTTTTTATTTGTCTTCAAAAGGCAATAGATGACAGCAAAAATCCACGATGTGGAGCTCTTTGTTAGGCAGCTACAATGCACAAAGCACTGAGCAAGGAAGTATTAGAAGGCTTGTGCATTTGCAGGCCCACAAAACCCATGGAAATCTGAGGGCAGAATCCAGCGTATACAAGCAGCTACACTTCAGTATCCTCTACAGCTGACCTAAAATTAAAAACAACATAATCATTTTCATTAAAGCAACATATAAGTGCAGTCATTAAAGTGAGATTTCTTTCTTACATATTTTACTTTGAAATAAAGAGATGACAGTAAGGGCAGAATACACAATACTAAAAGAATATAATGTGAAATACAAATAAAGGGAAAATCTTTGTGCACCGGAACAGCTTGTTATTTGGCTGGGAATTTGAAGTAAATCATACATTTCTGTAATCATCAATTCTTATAATTTCTGTAAAGACAGTAAAGCTTTGTTGCAAATTTCACATAAAATTCACAGAATGTAACCTACACCACTGTCTAAAATTCATAGGTAGCCAGGTTGATGTCCCTCTTCTGGGAGATCTAGAAGTGACATCTGAGATTCCTGTAAAGTATTGCTGAGTTGTTTTACATGTACTGGAGGCTAGCTCACACTTAGATCAGAATCTTCTAGTGTGTAGACCCAGAGTACATAGGAATTCACTACTAGCTCAATCACAGTTGGCATAGCATTTTTTGTTTAAAATGAAGGCTTTTATTTTGAGTTGCCTGTATTCACTTGTTTCTGATGGTAAGACAGGAATAGAGCTAGATCAACATTTTCTGGAGTAATGTTGTTGGTTTTTTTTACTTAATTACCAAAAGTAAGAAAGCTTCAGATTCAGCAACACTGAATCATTTCCTGTTGCAGTATGCATAGAAATCTGCTTACCCTCCCTTGAATTTTTCAAGAGCCCTGCGAAGAAATATAGCGGGATACACTCACTAACATGTTGGGAAGCTTCATTGGTGCAACACCAGTACTTGCTATCACATCTCAGAAGACTGCAGAGACAAGCATTAAATTCTGCTCTTCAGCTGACTCACTCATTGCTGAACTAAAACTGTGGGTATTTTCCAGAACTATTCATGCAACTATTTTTTCAAGCAGAGTGACTATTGTTGCCTGAGATGTGAACAGGACACTGCTAAAGGAAAAGGGAAGTAAAGTCCATTTTTTTTTTCTGAAACCAAATGAACTTGCCTAGTGTCTCTAAAGCAACTTGAAACATACTGTGTTTTTTCAGGATATGCAGGTATTTTCTTAGCATGCTGATTTCTTGTTCTGATTGACCAGTGGAGAACAACAGGTTCTGCTAAAATGAAGAATGACTGTTCCTTTGTCTTCCTCTGTCTTGCTTTTGCCAAATAAGGATTCAAAAAATCCTTTCAGAATAGAGGGCATTGTTTCTAAGCCACATATTAATGGCATTTCATTGCATTCAGACTTCTGTTCAGAAAACAGCACAAGTAAGATTATAAAAATGCAGTGGATTGCTTCCCAGGAACAAATGTCCTTCACATTTCATGTGAAGAAATGGTAGCTCCAATACAATAGGCTCTACTGAAATTGATTCTCGTTTGCAAGAGTTGTTACTATCACAAGAGGCACTGTAAACCTTTCTTGAAGTGAGAGGCAGCAAAGGGAGAACAGAGTCCTGACTTCTAAGGACCATGGCACAGATCCAAGCAGCCCTATCAGTATACAGTGCAGGATTTAGGCAGAGTTCAGGTTCATAAGGTTGTAGTTGCATTTCTGAGCTCTTCATTCCACCAACACAACAGCTACATAGTTATGAAGACATCTGAAGTTCACAGGCATGGCAACTTCTGTCTCTATGACTACACATACAAAAAAATCTCCATTCTAACACTTATGATTGATCAGGGTCCATAAGGAGCCTTGTTCTGTTTGGGTTACGGTCCTGGTGTTTAAACTATAGATGGTGAACTCCAGGACAACCTGGATCCCTACAAAACATAGCAGCTAGAGGTACTGCCATCTTGCAAAATGTGTCTGAAGAGCAAAACTATCAAGGGCATTGAAGCAACAGCCAAATCACAGAATCATAGAGTGGTCTGGGTTGGAGGGAACCTTAAAGATCATCTAGTTCAAATCCCTGTGCCATAGGCACTCTCCCACACCTCCCACTAGAACAGGTTGCTCAAAGCCCCATCCAGGGTGGTCTTGAACATATGATGATGGAGCATCTACAACTTCACTGGGCAACCTATGCCAGTGTCTGACCACTCTTATAAAGAAGAACTTTCTCCTTTCCTTACATGTTATCTAAATCTATCTTCTTTCAGTTTAAAGCCGTTACCCCTCAACCTATGATAACAAGTCCTTCTAAAAAGTCTCTCTCAAGCTTTCTTGTAGGCCTCCTTCAGATACTGGAAGGATGCAGTAACGTCTTCCAAGAGCCTCCCAAGGCAATCCAAGCCTGTTTTCATAGGAGAGGTGTTCCAGCCCTCTGATCATCTTTGTGTCTCTCCTCTGGACCTGCTTCACCAGGTCCATGTCCTTCTTGTGTTGGGGGCTCCAGAGCTGGATAAAATATTCCAGGAGCGGTCACATAACAGCAGAGTGGAGGGGGAGAATCACTTCCCTCAACCTGCTGGCCACGGTTCTTTTGATGCAGTGTCAAACACTTTGCACAAGTCCAGGTAGATGACATCTGTAAAAGGCCATCAGATTTGTCAGGCACAATTTTCTCTTGGTGAAGCCATGTTGGTTGCCATCAGTCTCCTTGTCTTCCATGGGCCTTAGCAGAGCCTTCATGAGGATCTGCTCCAGGTTCTTGCTGGGCTCAGAAGTGAGATTGACTGGCCTGCAGTCACATGGGTCTTCCTTTTTTCCCCTCCTTGAAAATGAGGGTCATGTTTCCCTCTTCCCGTCAGTAAAAATTTCACCAGACTGCCATGACTTTTAAAATATGACGGAAAGTGGCTTAGCAACTTCATCTCTGAGTTCCCTCAGGACCCATGGATGGGTCTCCTTGGATCCCATGGATTTGTACACATTCAGCTTCTTTAGTTGGTCCTGAGCCTGATATTCACTTACAGCGGATGCATCTTCCTTCTCCTAGTCCCTTCCTTTGCCTTCTGCAACCTGGGCAGCGATGATCTAAGTCTTAGTTTTGGCAACCAGACCCCCTAGTGGTCCAAAATGCGTTCTCACAGAACTTACCATTATAGCCCAGACCAAAATCTTTTACTACCTCAGGTGACAAAGATTGTCACAGGCCACGTTTCACAACTTCATTTCAGTTTTGTAGACTGTGATAATGGCTTTCTAGGTTGGGCTATACCTCCAGAACTGGAGTTTCGTACACAGTATCCACTACCTTACAGTTACTATAACAAATGGACTCAAAGAAAAAGACTGCTCAAACAGAAAGGTTATAAACTGAAATCTCTTAAATGGAAATCAAGGTTTTCACACCTTCTTGACAGTACTGCCTCTACTACTCAGGGTTATCATATTTGATTAGTGGGTTCTCTTCATATATGGAGCTTGCCTTCTATGAAAAGTAACCATTTTGAGAATATTGAGAAAAAAAAAAAATCCAAAATTCCAAATGCACTGTTTTAATGTGCTCTGAGACTACACACAATATTTACTGTTCTTCAATACAAACTGATAACAAAAATGTCTTCCTTTTAAAAAGCTATATATATATATCTATATATATATCTATTTTTAAAGCATTTTGGTAAGGAAGGAAGCCAGCAGTGAAATATCACCTGGTCTTCCATTTCCCGCCATTGCAGAAAATTACAGATCTACAGAAGAAAGATCTGAATAAATACCTGTAAACAAATAATACTGTCCCTTCATTCACTGATATTAATCATAAATATGAAGAACTTCACGGAGAGCAAACTTAATTCTTCGATGTATTAGAGAAGCACCAGGGTATTTAGATTTTCTAAGACATACATTTTAAAACACCAATTTTGGAAGGAACTGAGAAACTCAAATTGTTATCTGATGCAATGCAAAGAAGCTTTAGTTACTGACTTTAGTTTTCATGCAATCTATGTTCGAGTATTTTGTGTGTGTGTGAATGCAACCCAAACAATAACTCTTTGGAGTATCACTGCAGTACGTGTAAATAGGTATCCATTCTCTTCTTTGGTAAAGTCTCTGGTTTTGCTTGGAAGCAAAAAGAACAATGTCCCATTTTTTTCTGCTTCCATGTGGAAAGCCAAATGATCCCTTTCTGTCTAAAGGAATAAATCCATGAGGGTAAAGGACCATAAACTGCTATCACAACATGCCTCACTGATTGTGCAGAAAAAGAGAAGTCACAGCATTCTACAGTGGACAATAATAAAAGAAATAAAGTAGGAAAATGCTTGCTTTAGGATTGGTGTAAAATTATTCTCATCCTTGAATCCAAGGGTGTGATAAAGTTTATTTTCAGCCTTGCTTTGTCTTCTCAGCAGAAACAGCTTCCTTGATGCTAGTGAGACTGACACTCCCCATAGCTGATCAAGCTCCCGTCATTCCCTTGCTTGTCTGCCCTTATGAGCATCTTTCTCATAATGTTATTAACGGCATGGCTATTCATTATCATTTCAAATATCTGCAGCACACTGCACATGTTCCAACTGTGAGGGCAATAAGAAATGAACCTGGAGCCACCTCTAAAAGGATTATACAAAGTTAAAAATGGATTTACTGCAGTCTTCATTTACACCATTTCTTCTTCCCTGTTTAGTAACAGATTCAAAGCTGCTTCAGAAATGTCAGCACACTACAGAATTTAGGCGCTAGTTCAGCCACACACTATTGCTATCCACAATGGAACCCAAAACCACATCTTCTGATGAAGCTGTTGGGGTGTGCTGCAGCATCAGGTGGACTGCATCACTGATTTATTTTGCTAGCGTTGCCCTTCCAGCAAAATACACTATGCTCCACCACAAACTGCACCTGCAACAGGGAAGCTTCTCAGTACAGCTATCTTGGCCAGAAATCACATCTTTTCATCAGTCTTGTGACCTACTCTGCAGCTGAAGCAACCAGTGTAGAGGTAGCCTCAAGAAGCTACTGCCCTACTGCAGTGGTCTGCAAGACGTACCTATGTGCCTTACTTAAGATCAGTAAACAGCTCTCCCAAAGAGCAGCTGGCATCATCCCGGATGCTGTGGAGGGGAATAGAGCACCTCCAGAAACATGGTTCACTGTCTGTGTTTTATCATTTATCTTTGAAAATTTTTATGGTCATATAAGCCTACCAACTGCTTGGTATTCTGAAGAGAAGCTTCCTAATTAACTAATATCCCTGAATTAAGGTCATCTTTAGTAGGATTGTTTTCACTTTCTCTGATGTCAACAATGTCCAGCTCCATTTATGGATACAAGTGTAATAATAATAAATAATATTTATTGAACACTCTACAAGGTCAGATAAATCACCTAGTCAGTATTCACTCCAGTAGTGGTAAACCCGTAGAGCAAGACAATAAGACTAATGTAAATATAGACTGCTACCTGTATCAGAAACACAAATTTTTGGTCTGGCAAAAGACAAAAAACTTTTATGGACAACTGTAGTTCAAAACTTGTTAGTTTGAAATGGTGTTATTAGTGTTAACTATTGTGACATATGAGACAGGTTAGTCTCTAGATGTCATGAGATGACATGAGTAGTGCTGTGAATCATTCTAACAGTATAAACTATTTTTGTTCTCCTTAGTAGATCACATTACATATTGAAGACATTCTTAGAATCATAGGATCATTTAGGTTGGAAGGGACCTCCAAGATCATCAAGTCCAACCCTTGAGCTATTAGGGCTCTAAAGTCCTCTGCTAAAACAGATCAGAATCTGTCAGGGTTGGAAGGGACCACAAGGATCACCCAGTTCCAACCCCTCTGCCATGAGCAGGGATACCTCCCACTAGATCAGGCTGCCCAGAGCCTCATCCAGCCTGGCCTTAAAGACCCCCAGGGATGGGGCCTCAACCACCTCCCTGGGCAACCCCTTCCAGGGTCTCACCACTCTCATGGGGAAGAACTTCTTCCTCACATCCAGCCTGAATCTGCCCACTTCCAGCTTTGCCCCATTCCCTTTAGTTCTGTTGTTAGGATACTAAAATTATTTTTACTTTCCTTTTACACAACTGTTCAGATTTTGTGTGAATTACATATGGCTATGAACCCATTTAAAAAGTTTGTAGAGACTAAGCTGCCAATTATGCAATGCCTTCACTAACAATTTCTTAACGTTGAATTAAGTTTAACACTATCTCTGAATACTGTTTATCTCCCTTCAGCTTTAGAATTTCTGGTTCTTGACACATATGCCAAGACCATATGTTCATATAACTAAAGTGGTCACTAGCAATGACCAACCAAGATGTACCAAGAGTTACCACACATCTACCAGAGCTGTTTCCTATGTGAAACAGCAGTGAAAACTATTATTTCTCATACTGCTGGCATGTCACTGTTAGCAAATTTTCAAATTATTTTTCAGCTGGTCCACACATGCATGCACTCACATAGATAACAGTGACAACATTATTATAATATTAATACCAGTATTGATAATATTAATAATAGGTCTAGAACAGCAATCTTTCATAAGTGTTCTTTCTGGAAGAGATGTGCATTACTTTCTATTTCACATAATTTCATTACATTGTTTGTATATTTGACTTTCAAAACAAACACTGTAGCACCCACACACAGACTTATTTCACTGTTTTTTCAGTAATTACAACAACTTCTAAAAGACCTTTGAAAATTCCTTAATAAAATACCCACAGTTAGCTTAAAGCTTTTAACTCATCCAGCAGCTTGGATGTGTTGCAGTGTTAGATATATGATGCTACTCATGACACTCTGAACTGCTATGAGGAAGCTTTTTAACTTTTTCAATGTATTTATTATATAAATAAATTTCCACATTTGATAGTCTTGTAGTGATGCAAAGCAGTGCCAAAGAAATCCAAGCGTTAGATGTGTTCTCACAGCGACTGCTGCCCTGGATTTTGTTTCAAGGAAGGTAGGTCAAACAGTTAGCAGATTTCTCATGTAATAAAGTTCTAGAGAGACTTGTAAAAGAACATACAGAAATGCCCAAGCATTCTAAAATTTATTTATTTTTTTGCCATAATAAACAAGACTATTCTTGTCATTTCCTAGCATCTGCTTGTTGAATAACCTTGGAGTACTTCATCTCATTGAAAATCTATCTTCCCTCTATGTTCCCAGGCTTCAGTTCCTATCTCAGCATGAGAACTTCTTAGACACTGAATGTTTCTAAATTTTACCTTTCAGTTAGCTACCAGGCTTGAGTGTTTCAATCAGTGTGAGAAGAATAGTCCCTGGGCAGCTACATTCAGAAGCACAAATTCAAAGTCTTCAGTCCACAGATGCACAGAATATTTTGATGTGCTGCCGGGTGAGGAAGTATGCCTTTGCCTGAAGTGAAAAAAAAAAAAATGCACCTCTCTAGCACTCAACGATTTTACTGCTGCTGTTTCAGTTTGCTAAGAAATGAGTGGTTTATTTCTCAACACCTGCTGAGTAAGCCCGTGTTAAGCAAACCACGCAGAAAACTGCAAACCTCTCTGAATTAGACAGTTCTGTTGTCAGCTATGAGCCTGTAAGTCTACTAATTCAAGAGCTCAAGGTATCTGGAAGGAAAAATAACCAATTTCTGATAAAAATGAACACCGCACTATTTCTCTTACTGCTGTGGCTGCTGAATTAAGGGGCAGATGAAGATCTCTTCCTGTTTCTTCCCTAGGAGCTTAACTGTAAACAGCTAAGTGGTTACTGAGCTCTGAAGACGAATTAATGCATCAGAAAGCACCTTAATGAAGTAAACAGTGTTATCCTTAAGAAGACATGAAAGCTCAACATACTATCAGCTATATTTTTATATTATTGAAGTTCCAGTGACACTTCTCATGGTTTAAACAGTCTTAAAGTTACCATTTCCCCTGCTATGGTTGTATCTACCTGATGTGAAAGCAGCTGACTGAGTTCCAGCAGAACTATGTAAGATATGCACCCATTGACATAACCAGTCCAATGGTAAAAAATCTGACTGCTCCCTGCACAGTTCATCAAGCATGTCACTGTAAAGAGCACCACAAATGCCTCCTAGGCCAACTCTAGGGGAAACAGGAAAAAGCTCGGGAATTATTTATATTTAAAGCTGTAGGAATGCTTACAGAAGACGAAAAAGAGACCATGGTCTGTAACAGAGAATGAAAATGTCAAGCTTGCTAAAAAAAAACCCACACTCCCTCACTCCAACGCTAAGGGATTCATTTCTCCAAAGAAAAATTAGCTTCCATTTTTTTTCCCCTAAAGAGAAGGACTTTGACCACATAGAAGCCAATGTATGCAAGAGCTAAACTGGAAAAACTGCAAGCTTTAATGCATGATCAGCATCATGACTCAGGTGATATAGTATTGATTTGGCAAGAAGAAGTTAACAGAAAAACTAATATTTTAGAAAAAAAAAAGTCATTAAAAGAAAGGTTTGCTGCTTTGTTTCAGATTACATCTCCACCTGCCCCAGTGTCTAAAAGTATGAAAAGAAATTAGCAAATTTACAGAGTAATAAAAAGGAAAGGTAGTGTGATAATGCTGTCCTGGTAATATACAACAACTATGTTCACAAAATTTATGAAACTTTTCCTGTGCTATAGAAAGAAGCATTCAGAAAAGATGAGCTTGTGATAAAGGGAATCTTTGGCTCCACAAACTTCTGTAACAAGCTTTTTTTCTGACAAATGGCAACAAAAGCAACAAGGTAAATGACCCTCTAGATGTGATCCCAAGAAACCGGAATATGAGGCTGAAAATGTGAAGACATGTGGCAATTTATGTGGGAGTGACTGTGAAACAGGGAAAAAAAAGGACTAAGGGAAGGAAGAAGATTTCAAGAAATTAGACATCAATAGACTCAAAGTATTTTAGCGAAGACCTTATAGGAATTAGCTGGAAATATTTAAAGCACTTAATGGTTCCTGACAATTTAGATTGAAACATGGAAAATGTATGAAGGTTGTATCTACATTAGCAATCAGTGTGGTACAATTATGGCAAATCAGTAAAGTGAGACAGTACTGCAGAAGCATACCAATCCTGCACTCAATCCTGGGGTTTTACTTCAGACTTGCTTTAAAAAAGTCAAAAAATGGATGAGTACTGATGGAGACGACCTAGATAGGCAACGAAATTCCTCTCAGGAATTACACATCTCTAAGTGATCCTTCTTTGACCATGACATTTAAGCTTCATTTTTATCATTCTATAAATAATGATAAAGCCAAAAAAAGGCTCAGCAAAACCATTGCTTTTTTTCAAATGAGGATTTTTGAAAAGAAACACCTTTTTGTTAGAAGTTTTTGACTGGCTCTAATCCTCGTAAGACAGTGGCTGTTACTCACTATCCTAAATGACATATTCGCACTCAAAAAACCAAAAGATCATGAGGTCAAGTACACACAGACAGCATCAGACACAAAACAGTATTACCAAAGTAAAAGAAATTCCTTCCGCTGCTTAGCTACAAAACAAAGCACCACCACTGCCCCTACAAAAACTGACAGTTACAGATCCCAAAAGTTATTAACACAGGTGGTTTACCTGTATTTTCACCACTTTGGTAAGTCAGTGTAATGGCTGCAGATGGCCCAGCTTTGGCAGTGGGGCTGCAGGGGATCTGTGAAGAAGAAGTCAGGACACCCCTGGACACCAATGTACAGGCCACTGCCAAGCCCCTCAGCCACACGTGTGGTGCCTCTGCCTCCATGAAAAAATCCTTTAGAAAATGAAGAAAAATGCAAGGAGCAGCTGTGAAAAAAGAAACAAACACAAACCAGAAGCAGCAGCGCAAACACCAAGGGCAGAGGAGGTGGGGAGAAAGTGCTCCAGGCACCAGAGCAGAGTCCATCACAATGCATACGGGACCCCAGTGCAGTAGGTGCCCACACCGCAGCCCTCCAAGTAGCTGTGTATTTCATGAAGGATATTCCCTGTGAAAAGCCCATGTTGTAGCAGAGAACAGTGTGAAGAGGAGGGAGTGGCAGAAAGAAGCTGTTGCAGACTCACTGCAGTCCCTGTCCCTCACCCATGCTACCCCTTGCAGCTTGGTGGGTAGACGAGATTAGTATTAAGAAGTGAAGTTGAACCTGTGAAAATCAACAGTGTGGGTGTATGAGGTGAAGGCGTTTTTTTTATGGATTTGTCTTTACTTCTTACTGTCCAACTCAACTTCAAATGACAACAAATTAAATTACTTTTACCCAAGTGGAGCCTGTTTTGCCCACGATAGTTCATGTACGTGATCTCCGTGTCATCATCTTGTCCCACAAACTTTTCCATTCTGTTTCCTCTCTCCATTCTGTTAAGGTGGAGGGGTGTGACAGTGATTTTGTGGGCCAAGGTTAACCTACCACAGTCACTTAGTACTGCTTATCAGTTCTAAAAAAATAATCTTTTTTGGTATTGAGTTTCTCTAATGATCACTTTAGAATTAAACCTAGCATTTGATCAAAATAGTTTCCCATCTTTCGTTACAGTGGAAACCTAATCTTGGAGGCACTTACTACATGAATTATTATGTCATGCATATCATGCTGGATTGGGCTCTCTCAGTATGAAAGAGCAACCTATTAGGGCATACTCTCATTTCAGATTCGTTCAAGGGAATCATGTAGTAACACTGGTGGCAAAGAGCAATACCACAGAAAATAAGCACTCACAGAAATTTTCCATTGTTTCTTGACCCAATGAGGATACGGTGTTCTGACTCCTCCCGAGAGATCCTCCCATGAAACCATGGCATCTTCTCATGGGCGGTAGTGGCAATCAGCTTTTCCAGCTGAGGCTTTTGACTAATGATAGCTTGTTCAAGAGCATGCCCCTAGAGAGTGGTAAAAACACAGCAGGACAGTCAAACTGTCTTCTGCAATAAAAACATGACAGGTAGACTCCCAGTATTGGATTGCTTTTGGGACATCCAAAATCAGCACATTTTTGTTGTACATCAAGAAAAGATCTGGTTGTTTTAAAGGTATTAAAACAGGAAATAGCATATGGTAATCTAACCATCACTAAGGTAGGATTCTTCCTTTACCTCTGAAAATCAGAAGAAAAAACTAACCAGTAATTTAAGCCTTTAGTGTATCAGAATTTCAACTGAAAATTGCATCATATTTATATGCTAACGATACACAGTTAAATATACTTACTGTCACTCTTAGATGTCATAACATATCTCCATACTACATATCCTATGGCAGTTTACTGAAATAAATGGAACACACTTTGCATTGTTGCACCATGTCTGTGTTGAAGACATTGATGCCAATTTGCAAATAGTAGATAGGATAGTCTTAATTTTAGAGTGAACTACGTTAATATTTTAAGTATAACCTATACAGTTCTAAACCCATCTACAACCTATTACTTCTATCTTATGCCTAGAATCTGAGGGTAAAGCCCTTCAGTTTCATCAGCTTTCAACTTGTGTTCCCCAACGTCCTTCTAAATTTGGCCCAGACTCATCAGAAAAAAAACTTTAAGCCTCAGTACTTTGGCCTTTTCAAGCAATTGCTAGGGGAAGCCCCATGGGACAGGGAACTGGAAGGTAAAGGGGCCCAAGAGAGTTGGTTAGTATTCAAGGACCCTTTCTTCCAGGCTCAGTATCAGTGCATCCTGTCAGGCAGGAAATCAAGAAAGGGTTCCAGGAGGCCTGCATGGTTAACCAGCAATCTGCTGGGCAGACTTAGGTGGAAGGGAAGGGTATATAAATTGTGGAAGGGAGGGCTGACCACTTGGGTGGAGTATAGGGCTGGTGTCAGAGAATGTAGGGAGGCAACTAGAAAAGCTAAGGCCTCCTTGGAATTAAAACTTGTGAGGGAGGTCAAGGACAACAGAAAGGGCTTCTTCAAATACATTGCTGACAAAACTAATACTAGAGGCAATGTAGGCCCTCCGGTGAATGAGATGGGTGCCCTGGAGACAAGGGACAAACAGAAGGAAGAGTTACTGCATGCCTTCTTTGCCTCTGACTACACTGTTGGAGAATGTCCTCAGGAGCCTCAGTCCCCTGAGGCCTCAGAGGAGGTCAAGCTAAAGGAGGAGTTTGCCCTGGTTGAGGAGGACTGGGTTAGGGATCAGTCTGAATGCTTGAACTTCCATAAATCCATGGGCCCTGATGGGATGCACCCACGAATGCTTAGGGAGCTGGCAGAAGTCATTGCTAGGCCACTCTCCATCATCTTTAGTAAGTTGTGGAGAACAGGAGAGGTACTTGAGGACTGGAGAAAAGCAAATAAAGGAAGATCCGGGTAACTACAGACGGTCAGCCTCACCTCCATCCCTGGAAAGGTGATGGAACAACTTATCCTTAGTGTTGCCTCTAGGCATATCAAGGATAAGAAGGTCATTAGGTACAGTCAGCATGGCTTTACCAAGGGTCACGTTTGACCAACCTGATAGCCTTTTTTGAAGACATTACCAGTTGGATGGATGGCGGCCATGCAGTGGATGTGGTCTATCTGGATTTCAGCAAGGTATTTGACACCATCTCCCACAGCATCCTCACAGGTAAACTGAGGAAGTGTGGTCTGGATGACCAAGTAGTGAGGTGGGTTGCTAACTGGTTGAAGGGAAGAAGTCAGAGAGTTGTAGTCAATGGGGCAGAGTCTAGTTGGAGGCCTGTGTCTAGGGGAGGCCCTCAAGGGTCCGT